>NC_053431.1:35792240-36007608 GCF_007990345.1 Gossypium hirsutum | reverse complement strand
ATTAATAGTCATAATCGACATTAGTATTACTTCAGAATAATATATATATTGATTGACCTTCACACACATAGATTATAGTAACTTTATAATAGTCAATAAATAACTCATTGGCAAATTTTCATTAATGTTTACAACAAAATCACATATTCACTACGAGCTGTTTTCCTGAGCAGTAGTCGCTAAATTGTTTATAACTGGAGCTACAAAACTCCAAATCACTAGCCGTTAATTTTCCCTGAATATAGACTCGTATATCTTCCATCCATAAAATTTTCAGAATTTTTGGCTTGGCCAATCAATACCAGATTTTTCTTAAAGTTTCCCCTGTTTCACTGTTTGACTATTCTGACCACTCTTCACTACGAATCAAATTTCTCATTTTACAGAATTCAAAATGTGTTGTATTTGATCTTATTTGAAACTAGACTCATTAAGGAGTCTAACCATATAAATTTTATCTTATAATCATTTTTGTACAATTTATAATGATTTCCTAAAAACAGAACAGGGAATCTAGTAGTCATTTTGACTCAGCCCCACAATACTTCAAATATCTCAAGATCGGTAACTCTTTTGTTTTTATAGTTTCTTTTGTAAGAAAATAGACTCTTCAAGCTTTAATGGCATAATTCACTCAGCTTCTAATTCAACTCCTACAAATTATGGCGATTTTCCAAAATCACCTTACTGCTGCTGTCCCCAAACAGATTATTACCAAATCAAATACTAACATTAGCATTTCACCTTAATAGCTAGCTTACCAAGCCTTAATTTAACATATTAATCTTTAACATATCTTTCACTTTTCATCAACAACTATCGAAAAGCTCAAGCACTCATCAATGGCAAAACACAAAATCATCATCAATCCACAAAATTGAACCATGGGTTTTTAGAACTCAAGTCAACTACTAAAACATGCATGCATCTCAAGAACAACATCAAACATACCTTAGTCTAGCAAACCACCATAGCCGATTTTCTCAAGCTCTTCCCCTTCCTTTCTTTCCTCTATTCGGCCAAAGGTGTTCAAGAATGAACACATTTTTTTTTTGTTTTCTTTCCTCAACTCACGGCAACAAGGGGGGGTATGGATGAGACCATTTTTTTTTTCATCACCCTTCCTTTTCATTGTTTAATTACCATGCTCTTTATTTTATTTTTCTTAGCATACATCACTAGCATAACATGTTGGTGACATGTTTCCACCCATAGCATGGCCAGCCACTATGCTTTAATTTGGCTAATTTGACATGCAAGGACAAACACTTTCCCACATATATTAATGGGCCACTTGAACACTTGCCTAGCATATTTCTAAATTGTCTCACATAAGTCCCTACTAATAAATTCCACATACACTGACCAAATTAAAGTATGGAACTATCACACAAGCATTTACGCACATCATAAACACAGAATATAATCTTTAATTATTTATAAGACTCGGTTTTGTGGTCCCGAAACCACTTCCCGACTAGGGTCAATTTTGGGCTGTCACAACTCTCCCCACTTAAGAAATTTTCGTCCCCAAAATCTTACCGGTAAATAGGTTTGGATATCTTCTTTCATCGAGCTCTCGGTTCCCAAGTAGCTTCCTCGATCCCGTGTTTGAGCCATAACACCTTTACTAGCGGAACTCTTTTGTTTCGTAACTCCTTCACTTCACGAGCTAGGATACGCATCGGTTCTTCTTCATAACTCATATCGGCTTGAATTTCAACCTCTGATGGGCTAATTATGTGCGATGGATCAGATCTATAGCGTCGAACATCGAAACATGAAAGACGTCATGGATCTTTTCAAGCTCAGGGGGCAAAATCAATCTATACGCAACTGGCCCCACTCGTTCGGAGATTTCGTACGGCCCAATGAATCTCGGGCTCAACTTGCCCTTACGGCCAAACCTAAGTACCTTTTTCCAAGGCGAAACTTTAAGAAACACTTTATCTCCCACCTGATATTCAATGTCTTTTCGTTTCAAATCCGCATACGATTTCTGACGATCTGTGGCTGCTTTCAGACTTTCACGGATTACCTTTACTTTCTGTTCGGCATCTTTAATCAAATCAACTCCGAAAATTTTACTCTCACCGAGCTCGGTCCAAAACAATGGTGTACGGCATTTATGACTGTACAAAGCATCGTAAGGTGCCATCTTAATACTTGATTGAAAACTATTGTTGTAAGCGAATTCAATCAAAGGTACATACCGTTCCCATGAACCACTAAACTCAAGGATGCAGCATCTCAGCATATCCTCGAGTATCTGAATTATCCGCTCGGATTGACCATCGGTTTGGGGATGAAAAGCGGTGCTAAAATGCAGCTTGGTACCCAAAGCTTCTTGCAATTTCTTCCAAAATCGCGAGGTGAATCTCGGATCTCTATCCGACACGATAGAAATAGGTACTCCATGTAATCTCACAATCTGAGAAACATACAATTCGGCTAGTTTATCCAATGAAAAATCCGTACGCACGGGGATAAAGTGAGCCGACTTAGTCAGCCTATCAACAACAACCCAAATCGCATCCTTCTTACTTGCGGACAATGGCAGTCCGGACACAAAGTCCATTGTGACTCGGTCCCATTTCCACTCGGGTATCATGATCGGCTGAAGTAACCCTGAAGGCACTTGATGTTCCGCTTTCACTTGTTGACATATTAAACATCTCGAAACAAAGTCGGAGATGTCTCGTTTCATACCATGCCACCAAAACCGACGTTTCAAGTCGTTGTACATTTTCGTGCTCCCCGGGTGAATTGACATTCGGCTACAATAGGCTTCGTTCAGAATCATCGGAATGAGTTCCGAATTCCTTGGAACACACCAACGACTTCTAAACCTCAAACAACCATCATCATCAATCTGAAACTCCGATTCCTTGTTCGGAACACACTCAGCTCGTTTTGCAACCAATTCATCATCGACTTCCTGAGCTTCAAGAATTTGATGAGTCAATAATGGTTTGGCTTTTAATTCAGCTACTAACACATTGTCCGGTAGAACAGACAAGTGTACATTCATCGCTCGCAAAGCAAACAGTGATTTCCGGCTTAAGGCGTCCGCAACCACATTAGCCTTTCCCGGGTGGTAATCAATGACAAGCTCGTAATCTTTCAACAACTCAAGCCAACGTCTTTGTCGCAGATTCAAGTCTCGTTGAGTCATCAAATATTTGAGACTTTTGTGATCCGAAAACACATGGCACTTCTCACCAAACAAATAATGTCGCCATATTTTCAATGCAAACACAATGGCGGCTAGTTCGAGATCATGGGTCGGATAATTTCTCTCGTGTGGCTTCAATTGTCTTGACGCATAGGCCACAACTCGACCTTCTTGCATCAATACGCAACCCAACCCAAGTAGGGATGCGTCACTATAAATGACAAACTCTTTACCCGATTCGGGTTGCACCAAAATTGGAGCTTCAGTCAAATGAGTTTTCAGTTGATCGAAGCTTTTCTGACATTTCTCCGTCCATTCGAACTTAACATCCTTTTGAAGTAGCTTCGTCATTGGTGTGGCTATCATCGAGAAACCTTTGACAAATCGTCGGTAATAACCGGCGAGCCCTAGAAAGCTCCGGACTTCGGTAACATTTCTCGGAGGCTTCCAGTTAAGTATGGCTGAAATTTTGCTCGGGTCAACTCGAATACCCGATGCGGATACCACATGACCCAAGAAGCTAACCTCTCTTAACCAGAACTCACACTTACTGAACTTAGCATATAACTGCTTATCCCGCAAAATTTGCAACACTTGCCTCAGATGCTCAGAGTGTTCGGTCTCATCTCTTGAATAGACCAAGATGTCATCAATAAACACAACTACGAACCGATCCAAATACGGCCTGAAGATCCGATTCATCAAATCCATAAACACCGCAGGGGCATTAGTGAGCCCGAACGGCATCACTAAGAACTCGTAGTGACCGTACCTCGTTCTGAAAGCAGTTTTGGGTACGTCCGAATCTCGAATCCGCAACTGATAATAACCCGATCTCAAATCTATCTTTGAAAACACCGATGCTCCCTTTAATTGATCGAACAGATCATCAATACGCGGTAACGGATACTTATTCTTTATCGTCACTTTATTCAGTTGACGATAGTCAATGCACAACCTCATGGTTCCGTCCTTCTTTTTCACGAACAATACTGGTGCACCCCAAGGTGAGAAACTCGGTCGAGCGAAACCTCTATCCGTCAATTCTTGCAACTGAGCTTTCAACTCTTTTAACTCGGTTAGTGCCATACGATACGGAGCGATCGAAATTGGCGTAGTTCCAGGTACAAGCTCAATACCAAACTCTACCTCCCGAACAGGTGGCAAACCCGGTAACTCTTCAGGAAAAACATCCGGGTATTCACAAACCACCGGCACCGATTCGGGTTTCTTTTCTAACTCCTTGTCATCAAGTACATACGCGAGGTATGCTTCGCACCCTTTCCTTACATATTTCTGGGCCAACATTGCTGATATTACAGCTGGCAACCCCCTTAAGTCCGCAGACTCAACTCGGATTATTTCGTTATTTGCGCACCTCAAATCGATAGTCTTGCTTTTGCAATTCACAACCGCATCATGCGCGGTTAACCAATCCAAACCAAGAATAACATCAAACTCGTCGAACGGCAAAAGCATCAAATCGGCCGGAAAACAGGATTCTCGGATTATTAGAGGGCATCTCTTACACACTTTATCAACAAGTACGCATTGACCCAAAGGGTTTGATACTCGAATTACGAGCTCAGTAGACTCAACAGGTAGAGTCTTACTGGTTGCTAAGGTTTCGCATACATATGAATGAGTAGAACCAGGGTCAATCAATGCAATCACATTAGTATCAAAGAGAGTGAAGGTACCAGTGATGACGTCGGGGGAGGATGCCTCCTCTCGTGCGCGAATGGCATATGCTCTAGCAGGAGTACGGTTCTCGGCTCGATCGGCCGTATCAGAGGCCCCCCTCTGACTACCACCCCTGCCTCCTAAAATTCTCGGTGGTCTACCTCTAGATGTCACTCCACTAGGTCTTGCACCTTGAATCTTATTCTTCTCATCCAGCTCCGTGCAATCTCTAATGAAGTGGTCCTTCGAACCGCATCCGTAACAGGCCCTGCTAGTAGACTTGCCCCAACATTCACCTAGGTGTCGTCTTCCACATTGGGGACATTCAGGTTTCTCGTGACGATTATTGCCCACACTAGCTACCGAAGTAGCTCGGGAGCCCATCGATGGTCTTGCCCTGATGGAAATTCCCGCAGTCGCCCTCGACTTATTAATGTCCTCCCTGAACTTCTTTACAGCTGAGAACGGAGCTTTACCCGTCGATCTTTTACGATAATCTCTAGCTTCAAATTCAGCCTTCCTCTTCTCCTTTCCAAGTTCTTCCGCCTTGCAGGCTCGTTCGACTAGTGTTACGAATTCTTTTATTTCCAAAATACCCATAGTAGCTTTAAATCTTCATTCAATCCTTCCTCGAATCTTTTGCACATAGCAACCTCATCAGCTACACACTCCCGGGCATACCTACTGAGTCTTACGAATTCATGTTCGTATTCAGATACAGTCATACGGCCTTGCTTGAGTTCCAAGAACTCCTTACGCTTCTGATCAATGAACCGTTGGCTAATAAATTTCTTTCGGAATTCCGTTTGAAAGAAGTCCCAAGTTACTCGCTCGTTCGGGACTATGGAAATCAAGGTCCTCCACCAATAGTAGGCTGAGTCTCGCAACAAAGATACAGCACATTTTAGACATTCGTCAGGTGTGCATGACAATTCATCGAACACCCGAATGGTGTTATCAAGCCAGAACTCGGCCCTTTCGGCATCATCAGTTACTATAGCCTTGAACTCCTCGGCCCCACGCTTCCTAATCAAGTCTACAGGTGGCTTACTCAGCCTCACAGGATCAGCGACTGATGGCATTACAGGCTCTTGGGGTGGATTATTCAAATTTGGGAATTGTTGGACAGCCGGGTTGGTTCGGGCATATTGCGCGACCCACTCATTCATCATGGTAAAGAAGGCTTGTTTAGCCCCCTCACCTTGATTATTCGCAGATGACTGAGGTTCAACAGGCGGCGTCCCTTGTGCAGGAGCAGCCGCTACGCTCTCAACGTCATCCGCTAGGGTTCTTTCTACACCGGGATCCATTTACTAATCAAAACAAAAACATTTCAACCGTCAGAAGTCATCACCCTTTTAAACATTAACATTAAGGCATGTATAGCTAGACTCATACGTGCTATGGTAGTCCTAGAACCGACTAAACCATAGCTCTGATACCAATCAAATGTAACACCCCGAACCCGAAACTGACACCGGAGTCGAACACGAGGTGTTAACTGACTTTAACCCCTTATAAAATTTATTTTCCAGACACTGCCCAATCTGTGTACTAGTCGTTTTAAAAATCATATCTTGAGTTTCGTAACTCGAAAATCAGTTTCGTAATTTTTCCCAGAAACTAGACTCATGTGCCCATCTATGTATTTTTTTCTAGAATTTTTGGTCGGGCCAATTAGTACAGTTTATTAGTCAAATTCTCCCATGTTGCAGGGGTCGACTAGACTGACCTTTTCCCATTACGACTTGGATATCTCCCTGCACGGGGCTTCAATACTGATGTCGTTTGTTTCTATGAAAACTAGACTCAGAGAGGAATCTATACATATATGGTACGACCCCTAATTATCTCTGGTTAATTTATAATGAATTTCCAAAGTCGGAGCAGGGAATCCAGAAACCGTTCTGGCCCTGTCCCACAAAAATCTGATTATCTCTTAATATACTGCCCATATGATCTTTTCGTTACTTCCTCATGAAAACAGACTCATCGAGCTTCGATTACATAATTTATTCATCAATTAATTCCACTCCTAATATTTTTAGTGATTTTTCAATCTCATGACACTGCTGCTGCCAGCATCTGTTACGAAAGTAACTAGGTCCATTTCATGCCTACCCTTGATCCAACTCAATCGAACATTCGTGCCATTTTCGCATGGCTTAAAGTTTACATGCCAAAGTTCAAACACAACGTAATAGCTTATACATGCCAAAATGTTCTTCTAAGCCAACTAAGAAGAAAGTACCAAAACTTGCTATCCGGTGTGATGACTTCGATGACGGCCCGATCACGCAAAAAGAGATGTGTCCAAGAAACCTAGAATAGGTGACAAGGAAACACCGAGTGAGTTTATAACTCAGTAAGTCATAAGCTATGCACTACCATCCATCAATAACATTATCACAAGAGAAAACAAAATGGAACGAGGCTAATTACTCCATCCATTCCGAACCATACCATAGTTCCTCCAACCTATCGATTCAATTTCATATCAATTCATGCATTCACATTCCATATACTCATCAATAGGACATTGAAGCATTTTCATAAATCAATTTATTTTCGTTACAATCAAACGACTAAACGGCCTTTCACCCATCCTACGATAAATTTTATGTACGTGACTTCAAGTATAGTTGTCACATAGGTTCAAACTTACCGAGCTCAACACCAAGTATAAGCATAGCACCTATTAGCCATGTACTCAAGACACTTACCCGATCCGCTGTCCGCGATCGACTCAATAGTGTCGCACACATAGTGTCCATAATGATTCACGAATGCATATTGAGTCCGCACACTCAGTGCTGTATAATCAACTCGCACACTTAGTGCTACGTAATCAAATTGCACACTTAGTGCTACATAGTCAAACTCGCACACTTAGTGCCGCATGGTCAATTCGCACACTTAGTGCATCATATTCATTTCGCACACTTAGTGCAACATAGTCAAATCGCACACTTAGTGCTGTACAATTTAATCCCGCGCACTTAGCGCCAATCTCATGGTCATAAATGGTTATACCCGCACGTTTAGTGCCGAGATCAACAACTCAGTACATCTTACCTCTTTTCTTTTCATTCAACAATTTCATCATCACATACGTACATGCATATATATATATATATGTATATTTATTCATTCCATTCAGCATCAATACATAAACATTATGACCATTTGAAATAATACCAACTACATGCTTAATGACTTACCTTGTGTTGGGTAAGACGGTTCCAACTCGACTACTCAGTGATCTTTTCTTTGCCTTTATCGGATCTAGTTCCCTTTTGCTCTTGAGCTTAAGTTCAACAAAATTTAAAATAGTCATTAATCGACTATTCAAGTATTACTTTCAGAATAATATATATATTGATTTGACCTTCAAACACATAGATTATAGTAAGCTTTATAATAGTCAATAAATAACTCATTGGCAAATTTTCATTAATGTTTACAACAAAATCACATATTCACTACGAGCTGTTTTCCTGAGCAGTAGTCACTAAATTGTTTATAACTGGAGCTACAAAACTCCAAATCACTAGCCGTTAATTTTCCCTGAATATAGACTCGTATATCTCCCATCCATAAAATTTTCAGAATTTTTGGCTTGGCCAATCAATACCAGATTTTTCTTAAAGTTTCCCCTGTTTCACTGTTTGACTATTCTGACCACTCTTCACTACGAATCAAATTTCTCATTTTACAGAATTCAAAATGTGTTTTATTTGATCTCATTTGAAACTAGACTCATTAAGGAGTCTAAGCATATAAATTTTATCTTATAATCATTTTTGTACAATTTATAATGATTTCCTAAAAACAGAACAGGGAATCTAGTAGTCATTTTGACTCAGCCCCACAATACTTCAAATATCTCAAGATCGGTAACTCTTTTGTTTTTATAGTTTCTTTTGTAAGAAAATAGACTCTTCAAGCTTTAATGGCATAATTCACTCAGCTTCTAATTCAACTCCTACAAATTATGGCGATTTTCCAAAATCACCTTACTGCTGCTGTCCCCAAACAGATTATTACCAAATCAAATACTAACATTAGCATTTCACCTTAATAGCTAGCTTACCAAGCCTTAATTTAACATATTAATCTTTAACATATCTTTCACTTTTCATCAACAACTATCAAAAAGCTCAAGCACTCATCAATGGCAAAACACAAAATCATCATCAATCCACAAAATTGAACCATGGGTTTTTAGAACTCAAGTCAACTACTAAAACATGCATGCATCTCAAGAACAACATCAAACATACCTTAGTCTAGCAAACCACCATAGCCGATTTTCTCAAGCTCTTCCCCTTCCTTTCTTTCCTCTATTCGGCCAAAGGTGTTCAAGAATGAACACATTTTTTTTTTGTTTTCTTTCCTCAACTCACGGCAACAAGGGGGGGGTATGGATGAGACCATTTTTTTTTTCATCACCCTTCCTTTTCATTGTTTAATTACCATGCTCTTTATTTTATTTTTCTTAGCATACATCACTAGCATAACATGTTGGTGACATGTTTCCACCCATAGCATGGCCAGCCACTATGCTTTAATTTGGCTAATTTGACATGCAAGGACAAACACTTTCCCACATATATTAATGGGCCACTTGAACACTTGCCTAGCATATTTCTAAATTGTCTCACATAAGTCCCTACTAATAAATTCCACATACACTGACCAAATTAAAGTATGGAACTATCACACAAGCATTTACGCACATCATAAACACAGAATATAATCTTTAATTATTTATAAGACTCGGTTTTGTGGTCCCGAAACCACTTCCCGACTAGGGTCAATTTTGGGCTGTCACAATAGGTAAGCATTTTGAAGGCTTTATCTTGACTTAGAAAATTCGGCTAAGGAGAGTATTAACTAATGTGTTGAGTTTGATTCATGATTCCGTACATATGTGACTTTAATGTCTAATGAATATATGTGGGCCAAGTACCTTGAGTTCCTCTTTTCGATGCTCAAATGATTAAATCAATTTATTTGTTAAATTAAGCTCAAGAGCAAAGGGGAACTAAATCCGATAAAGGGAAGGAAAAAGTGGTCGAATAGCCATCGGAATCGTTCGACAACATCCGAGGTAAGTTTTCGAGTAATGGGACTTAAATTATGATTTGATTAGATTATGTCTTAAGTAAATCAAAATCATGCTCTTGTATGTGGCTATTGAGCCGAAATTGTAAATGTGATAAGTGTCTTGTGTTTGAGCTTTGGTAATGAAAATGAAATATGAATGTGTCATGACTTATTGATATATGTGCATGGTTACTCGAATGATATCCGGGCTAAGTCCCGAAGGCTTTTGTGCTAAGCGAGTACATCCGGACTAAGATCCGAAGGCATTTGTGCTAGCGACTATATCCAGGCTAAGTCCCGAAGGCATTTATGCTAGTGACCATATCCGGGTTAAGACCCGAAGGCCTTGTGTGAGTGGTTATATCCGGCTAAACCCCGAACATGCTTGATTTGGGAATGAGCGATCTTGCTGTAAAAATTTAAATTAATACGCTCGTAAAATCCCAGCGATGAGGTATGTTTCGTGTGTGCTTTGAATTAGTTGATCCCTTACAAATCTGTATTCGCTCAGTCGATAAATGAGCTACCGGGCTTTGGCTAAGTTGATCCTTTGTGTATGAACATAAGGGTTGGTAATGTGAAGTAAGTATGATATTGAGAATTTGTGCATATGAAATTATCCGTTTAGCTATATGAATGCTATACTTTTGTTGTGCTGGAATCCCTTGCTCAAAACTTACTAAGCATAAATTGCTTACTCCGTTTCTTTGTTTCTCCGTTTTATAGATTTTGGCTCGTCAGCTATCGGACTCGGGATTTTTGGAAGTCGAAGTCTCCCACACTATCAAAGCCCCCTTTTGGTACAATTTTGGTTGAACTTTGAAATGGCATGTATAGGACTACCCTTCTTGTTGTTGGTCATGTACCCATGGATTTTGTGTAAATTTGGATAGCCATGCGAAAATGGCTTATATACGTTTTTAGCATAGTACTATAATCGTTTTGTATGTTGATCACTAAGAGGTATGGAAATGTTTGGAAACGATTAGCCATTGGAATGGTTAATCATGATTATACTTTGTGCTATGTATGCAAAAAAAGGGCTAATTGAATCATGGAAACTATGAAATAGGTAAAGTCTACCTTAAAGGCAGATGCTGACAGCAGCAGCGATGTGGATATGAAAAATCACTAAAAATAGTAGGAATGGAATTAAATAGTGAATAAATTATTTAAATGAACCTTGATGAATTTACTTTCATATGGAAGAAACGAAACGGTCATATGAGTTGTATGTTAAGAGATATTTAGGTTTTCGTGAAACAGGGCTAGAACGGTTTCTGGATTCCCTGTTCCGACTTTGGAAATTCATTATAAATTAACCAGAGATAATTAGGAGTCATTCCATATATGTATAGATTCCTCTTTGAGTCTAGTTTCTATAGAAACAAACGGCATTGGTATTAAAGCCCAGTACAGGGAGATATCCAAGTCGTAATGCACGAAGGTTAGTGTAGTTGATCCCTGTAACATGGGAGACTTTAACTAATAAACTGTACTAATTGGCCCGACCAAAAATTATAGAAAAAAAATTGTAGATGCATATGTGAGTCTAGTTTTAGGGAAAAATCACGAAACAGATTTTCGAGTTGTGGAACTCAAGATATGATTTTTAAGGTGACAGTGACACAGTTAGCAAGCTGTCTGGAAATTTTTAAAATGAACTGTGCAAGTAAATGAATTAAGTCGGTCAGCACCTCGTGTTCGACTCCGGCAACGGTCTCGGGCACGGGGTGTTAAAATTTTATTGGTATCGGAGCACGGTTTAGTCGATTCTAGGACTACCGTAATACGTTTGGGTCTAGCTATACATGCCATTTTGTGATTATTTGATAGTGTGGTGATTTCAGACAATTGAAAATGTGTTTATTTATAGTAATGGATCCCGATCCCGACCGAGCGGTAGCTGATGATCTTGAGAGTGTGGCGCCTGCTCCCGCACAAGGGACAACTCCGGCGGACTCTCAACCGATTGCTAGCAATCCGAATGATGAGGCTAGGCAAGCTTTTTATAGCGTGATGAATGATTGGTTCAACCAATACATTCGAACTAATACGGCTGTTCCACAACCTCCATTCTCGACTAATACAACCCCCGCACCTACAATACCTCCGGTAACTGACCAAATAAGGTCAAATAAGCCCCCAGTTGACAGAATCCGAAAACATGGGGCTACTGAATTTAAAGCTACGGATAGCGACGATGCCGAGCAAGCTGAATTTTGGTTGGACAACACTATCCGGGTACTCGATGAGCTATCTTGTACACCCGATGAATGCCTAAAGTGTACTATCTCCTTGCTACGCGATTCTGCCTACTATTGGTGGAGTACTCTGACTTCTATTGTGCCCCAAAAGCAAGTAACTTGGGAGTTTTTCCAAACTGAGTTTCGGAAAAAGTATATCAGTCAGAGATTTGTTGATCAAAAACGGAAGGAATTTCTTGAGCTTAAGCAAGGTTCTATGTCAGTTACTGATTACGAGCGAAAATTTGTTAGACTTAGTAGATACGCTCGGGAATGTGTTTCGTCTGAGGCTATCATGTGTAAACGCTTCGAGGATGGGCTGAATGAAGATATAACAATGTTCGTTGGCATTCTTGAAATACGAGAGTTCGTAGTACTTGTCGAGCGAGCTTGTAAAGCCGAAAAGCTTAGAAAAGAAAAACAAAAAGTTGATGTGGGAACTGGAGAGTTTCGTAAAAGATCCTCGGGAAAGTCTCTTCAACAGGCATCGAAGAAATTTCGAGATGATGTGGGCCGGTCTAGAGGCACTTCAGGCCTTTTTAGACGAGATCGTGATCGACCCCCTGTGGGTACACGAGGCACTTCAGTCGCCAGTGCTGGGAATGAACGTCGAGACAGAACGGAGTGTCAGCATTGTGGTAAATGGCATTCAGGGAGCTGTAGGTTCCATGATCGCTCTTGCTTTAAGTGTGGATCAGCTGACCACTTTATCAAGGATTGCCCGAGGTTGCCTGAACAAAATGTAAGTCAGAGTGGGAAACCAGGTGCTACTACTGCTCGGGGTAGACCGTCTAGAAAAACGGGCAATGCTAGTGGCGGTCAGAGAGGATCTAGAGATGCTACAACTAGATCTGAGGCTCGTGCGCCTGCTAGAGCTTATGCTATACGTGCCCGCGAGGATGCTTCTTCGCCTGATGTTATTACCGGTACTTTTACTCTCTTTGATACTAATGTAATTGCTTTGATTGACCCCGTTTCTACTTATTCTTATATATGTGAAACCTTAGCATCCAGTAAGACTTTACCTATTGAGTCTACTGAGTTCGTAATTCGGGTGTCAAATCCCTTGGGTCATTACGTGCTTGTCGACAAAGTGTGTAAGAAATGTCCCCTAGTAATTCGAGGTTCCTGTTTTTCGGCGGACTTGATGCTTCTGCCGTTTGATGAATTTGATTTTATTCTCGGGTTGGATTGGTTGACCGTGCATGATGCGGTTGTGAATTGCAAAAGCAAGACTATTGATTTGAGGTGCGCAAATAACGAAGTAATCCGAGTTGAGTCTACGAACTTGGATGGGTTGCCAGCTGTAATATCCTCAATGTTGGCTCAGAAATATGTAAGAAAGGGGTATGAAGCATACCTTGCGTATGTACTTGATAACAAGGAATTAGAAAAGAAACTTGAGTCGGTACCAGTACTTTGTGAATACCTGGATGTTTTTCCCGAAGAATTACCGGGTTTGCCACCTGTTCGGGAGATAGAGTTTGGTATTGAGCTTGTACCTGGGACTATGCCGATTTCGATAGCTCCGTATCGTATGGTACCAACTGAGTTAAAAGAGTTGAAAGCTCAGTTGCAAGAATTGACGGATAGAGGTTTCGCTCGACCAAGTTTCTTACCTTGGGGTGCACCAGTATTGTTTGTGAAAAAGAAGGACGGAACCATGAGGTTGTGCATTGACTATCGTCAACTGAATAAAGTGATGATAAAGAATAAATATCCGTTACCGCGTATTTATGATTTGTTTGATCAACTAAAGGGAGCCTCAGTGTTTTCAAAAATAGATTTGAGATCGGGTTATTATCAGTTGCGGATTCGAGATTCGGACGTACCCAAAACTGCTTTCAGAACGAGGTACGGTCACTACGAGTTCTTAGTGATGCCGTTCGGGCTCACTAATGCCCCTGCAGTATTTATGGATTTGATGAATTGGATCTTCAGACAGTATTTGGACCTTTTCGTAGTTGTGTTCATTGATGACATCTTGGTCTATTCAAGAGATGAGACCGAACATGCTGAGCACCTGAGATTAGTGTTGCAAATTTTGCGGGATAAGCAGCTATATGCTAAGTTCAGTAAGTGTGAGTTCTGGTTAAGAGAGGTTAGCTTCTTGGGTCATGTGGTATCCGCATCGGGTATTCGAGTTGACCCGAGCAAAATTTCAGCCATACTTAACTGGAAGCCTCCAAGAAATATTACCGAAGTTCGGAGCTTCCTGGGGCTCGCCGGTTATTACTGACGATTTGTAAAAGGTTTCTCGATGATAGCCACACCAATGGCGAAGCTACTTCAAAAGGATGTTAAGTTCGAATGGACGGAGAAATGTCAGAAAAGTTTCGATCAACTGAAAACTTATTTGACTGAAGCTCCAATTTTAGTGCAACCCGAATCAGGCAAAGAGTTTGTCATTTATAGTGACGCATCCCTACTTGGGTTGGGTTGCGTATTGATGCAAGAAGGTCGAGTTGTGGCCTATGCGTCGAGACAATTGAAGCCACACGAGAGAAATTATCCGACCCATGATCTCGAACTAGCCGCCATCGTATTTGCTTTGAAAATATGGCGACATTATTTGTTTGGTGAGAAGTGCCATGTATTTTCGGATCACAAAAGTCTCAAATATTTGATGACCCAGCGAGACTTGAATCTGCGACAAAGGCGTTGGCTTGACTTGTTGAAAGATTATGAGCTTGTCATTAATTATCACCCGGGAAAGGCTAATGTGGTTGCGGACGCCTTAAGCCGAAAATCACTGTTTGCTTTGCGAGCGATGAATGTACACTTGTCTGTTCTACCCGACAATGTGTTAGTAGCTGAATTAAAAGCCAAACCATTATTGATTCATCAAATTCGTGAAGCTCAGAAAGTCGATGATGAATTGGTTGCAAAACGGGCTGAGTGTGTTCCGAACAAGGAATCGGAGTTTCAAATTGATGATGATGATTGTTTGAGGTTCAGAAGTCGTTTGTGTGTTCCAAGGAATTCGGAACTCATTTCGATGATTCTGAACGAAGCCCATTATAGCCGAATGTCAATTCACCCGGGGAGTACGAAAATGTACAACGATTTGAAACGTCGGTTTTGGTGGCATGGTATGAAACGAGACATCTCCGACTTTGTTTCGAGATGTTTAATATGTCAACAAGTGAAAGCGGAACATCAAGTGCCTTCAGGATTACTTCAGCCGATCATGATACCCGAGTGGAAATGGGATCGAGTCACAATGGACTTTGTGTCCGGACTGCCATTGTCAGCAAGTAAGAAGGATGCGATTTGGGTTGTTGTTGATAGACTGACTAAGTCGGCTCACTTTATCCCCGTGCGTACGGATTTTTCATTGGATAAACTAGCTGAATTGTACGTTTCTCAGATTGTGAGATTACACGGG
Source organism: Gossypium hirsutum (assembly GCF_007990345.1). NCBI lineage: Eukaryota > Viridiplantae > Streptophyta > Magnoliopsida > Malvales > Malvaceae > Gossypium > Gossypium hirsutum. The sequence goes on along the minus strand of NC_053431.1, from coordinate 35,992,007 downwards.
ATACCGATTACTGTTGTGTCGGATAGAGATCCGAGATTCACCTCGCGATTTTGGAAGAAATTGCAAGAAGCTTTGGGTACCAAGCTGCATTTTAGCACCGCTTTTCATCCACAAACCGATGGTCAATCCGAGCGGATAATTCAGATACTTGAGGATATGTTGAGATGTTGCATCCTTGAGTTTAGTGGTTCATGGGAACGGTATTTACCATTGATTGAATTCGCTTACAACAATAGTTTTCAATCAAGTATTAAGATGGCACCTTACGAGGCTTTGTACGGGCGTAAATGCCGTACACCATTGTTTTGGACCGAGCTCGGTGAAAGTAAAATTTTCGAAGTGGATTTGATTAAAGATGCTGAACAGAAAGTAAAAGTAATCCGTGAAAGTCTAAAGATAGCCTCAGATCGCCAGAAGTCGTACACGGATCTTAAACGAAAAGACATTGAGTATCAAGTGGGAGATAAGGTGTTTCTTAAAGTTTCACCTTGGAAAAAGATACTCAGATTTGGGCGTAAGGGGAAATTGAGTCCGAGGTTCATCGGGCCATACGAAATATCCGAACGAGTCGGTCCAGTTGCGTATCGATTGATTTTGCCCCCTGAACTTGAAAAGATTCACGATGTCTTTCATGTTTCGATGCTTCGATGCTATAGATCTGATCCATCGCACATAATTAGCCCATCAGAGGTTGAAATTCAAGCCGATATGAGTTATGAAGAAGAACCGATGCGTATCCTAGCTCGTGAAGTGAAAGAGTTGCGAAACAAAAGGGTTCCGTTAATAAAGGTGTTATGGCTCAAACACAGGATCGAGGAAGCTACTTGGGAAATCGAGAGCTCGATGAAAGAACGATACCCAAACCTATTTACCGGTAAGATTTTCGGGGACGAAAATTTTTTAAGTGGGGGAGAGTTGTGACAGCCCTAAAGTGACCCTAGTCGGAAAGCGGTCTCGGGACCGCTAGACCGAGTCACCAAATTATTTGAATGTGATAATTATTGCCTAAAATATGTGAATATAAATGTGTGAAAGTTTTAAGCTTCAATTTAGTTAATTGCATGTGAATTTAGTTGATATTGAGAATTTGTGCATATGAAATTATCCGTTTAGCTATATGAATGCTATACTTTTGTTGTGCTGGAATCCCTTGCTCAAAACTTACTAAGCATAAATTGCTTACACCGTTTCTTTGTTTCTCCGTTTTATAGATTTTGGCTCGTCAGCTATCGGACTCGGGATTTTTGGAAGTCGAAGTCTCCCACACTATCAAAGCCCCCTTTTGGTACAATTTTGGTTGAACTTTGAAATGGCATGTATAGGACTACCCTTCTTGTTGTTGGTCATGTACCCATGGATTTTGTGTAAATTTGGATAGCCATGCGAAAATGGCTTATATACGTTTTTAGCATAGTACTATAATCGTTTTGTATGTTGATCACTAAGAGGTATGGAAATGTTTGGAAACGATTAGCCATTGGAATGGTTAATCATGATTATACTTTGTGCTATGTATGCAAAAAAAGGGCTAATTGAATCATGGAAACTATGAAATAGGTAAAGTCTACCTTAAAGGCAGATGCTGACAGCAGCAGCGATGTGGATGTGAAAAATCACTAAAAATAGTAGGAATGGAATTAAATAGTGAATAAATTATGTAAATGAACCTTGATGAATCTAATTTCATATGGAAGAAACGAAACGGTCATATGAGTTGTATGTTAAGAGATATTTAGGTTTTCGTGAAACAGGGCCAGAACGGTTTCTGGATTCCCTGTTCCGACTTTGGAAATTCATTATAAATTAACCAGAGATAATTAGGAGTCATGCCATATATTTATAGATTCCTCTTTGAGTCTAGTTTCTATAGAAACAAACGGCATCAGTATTGAAGCCCTGTACAGGGAGATATCCAAGTCGTAATGGGCGAAGGTCAGTGTAGTCGATCCCTGTAACATGGGAGACTTTAACTAATAAACTGTACTAATTGGCCCGACAAAAAATTATAGAAAAAATATTGTAGATGTATATATGAGTCTAGTTTCAGGGAAAAATCACGAAACTGATTTTCGAGTTGTGAAACTCAAGATATGATTTTTAAGGTGACAGCGACACAGTTAGCCAGCTGTCTGGAAATTTTTAAAATGAACTGTGCAAGTAAATGAATTAAGTCGGTCAGCACCTCGTGTTCGACTCCGGCAACGGTCTCGGGCACGGGGTGTTACAATACTTGTGTTCAAGATAGCTCAATGCCACGATTAATCGATTTATCAAAGACGTCTGCTTAAACAAATTTAAACTCGATATAACAAAGTGTGGCTATGGTTGTGGGCATGTCTAGGATAGGATCCAATCAAAGAGCTTGGTACTTAAGCAGCCTTCATGGCTCACCTCCTCTGTCTCGGATACCTACCTGGTGCCCACCTTCCATACATTTTGTTAACTCAACAAAATATATGGTTTTTAAAACACTAAGACGGAACGTGGGTTTTCAACTCCAATGTGGCACGTCAGATTCAGCCATAACGTCTGGGCTGGGTTTGGGGTGTTACAGTGAAAAATATCTATTGAATGACTGTAATTATATTTCAATTTCTCTTATGTTCAAAATCCATTATTGATAATTGGGACATTATATATCTATACGGTTGAGATGTCGGCCTTATTATGGCACTATTATTTTAATTCATCTAACGGTTGTGGCTTCAATATGGTTCAAAGCTTCGTTGATTAATAATTGAAAAGTTATTACTTGACAGTCGAGATCAATTCAGTTGTCTAGTTTGATTGGATTAATTGCTTGAAGGATTAATCGAGTTACTTGTTTCTAAATCTATCCACAGGGTGGAAATAAACTTTGAATGTTCACGGATAAATAGATGAATATTTTAAATGCAGGATTCATATTCTAGAAGATATGATACAGAATTATATCCATCAGAATGGTTTTATTGAGAAATGTTCTTGTAGATCGCGATTAGGAAGTCTGAATGATGTGATATTTATTAATAAAGGGGTAAACAGTTGAAGACATTGTTAATTGAAGCGTTAGTTCTGGTTTAGCCTGCATCAGGTAAAGAGTTATTCGACACAAGAATTAAAGATGGTTTGAACTATTGAAATATTATGAGTCAGTGATTGATTATCAATCTGGGCAAACGATTATAGTCTTTGGGGTTCTGACCGAGAATCTTTATGTGTTTTACGACCGATAATCATGTGATTCATCTTATCAAATGATGAGTAGTTATTAGCTGAGCTAGAAACTAAATTGATGTTTAATTAGCAAATTTGTGAGGCTAAGAGGTGTGTCAGTGAATTACAAGTTAAAAAGGGTACAACGTAAATTGATTTCTGAATTAGAATTTCAGATTGGAACCGACAATCGTTCATTGGGTTGAGATAGGGTTCGTGTATTGAGAAATCCAGAGATTTTACAACAATTGTGACATTTAGCACAGTGGTAATTATCTGTCCGTACAGGGAGTACTAAAAGAGTACCAGTCTTCATTGTTCAAATAGAGACACGAGGATTATATTGTGTTACTGAAATAAACTACTGTGAGCTTTGGGTATGGAATTACTTTGTAACACTGTGTTCTAGAACTTGAAAGCAACCGAGAAAGACATTTATTGTTGGTTAAGTTTGCGTATAATAATAATAGTTATGAGATGAATGTTAAGATAGCATTGTATGAGTGTGGTATGGTTGCAATTATTGAACTTCGTTGTATTGAATTGAATTTTGATAAAAAGAATTCTGGGGTTGATGTGATTGGAAAGACTGAGGGGAAATGAAAGTAATTCATGACCGTCAAAAAGCAGTTTCAGATTTACAGAAAATATATGTGGGCTTGATGCGTAAAAACATTGAATTTTCAATTACAAAATTTAGTATTTGTAAAAGTATTATAGTGGGAATAGAATTTCTCGATTTAGCTATAAAGAGAAGTTGAGTTCGCAATTCATCGGATTGAATGAGATTATTATCAGAACTTGAGAAGACTCGTAATGTGTTTCTTATATATAGATGTGATGATACAAATAAGATCCTTTATCTATAGTATCTCTTACAGAAGTAGAAACTCAGCTTGTTATGATGTATAGCAAAGAGCAGATCATAATCTTAGCTCCTGAGATTGAAAAGTTGAGAAATCTGAGGCTAGGTAAGAAATTGATGAGGCTGGTGAAAGTAAATCACTAATTTATTCTCTGGTAAGATTTTCGGGGACGAAAATCCCTAAGGGGGGAGAGTTGTAACAGCCCGTTTTTAGTGTTAATCGGAACAGTGGTTTCGGGGCCACCAAATCCGACGAGTAGGTTTGTAAATATTATATTTAATATTTACGAGTTAATTGTGATTTTAAAAATGTTTTTGATATTGTAATTTTTTTTATAAGCGATTAATTAAATTCACGTGGTATGACCCTAAAGTCAAGTGGATTTAGAAAATGAGGTATTGGGACCTTTTTTCTATAAACCGAGTTGTAAATATTTTTATAAATATTTACGGACTGGCAATAAGATGGTATTAAAGTTTCGTTGAAAATTTTTATTGTTTCGATAGTTAATTAAGCAAAAAGGACTAAATCGCGTAAAGTGCAAAAGTTGTGTTCTATAAGCTAAAGGTATTAAATAGCTATAGAACTTTAAATTGGAAGTCCTTATTTGGTAATTAGCCCATTAAAGAGATAGTGGGATATGATGGCTTGGCATTTGGTGTAATAAATAAAGTGTATAAAGGTTAATATTGTAAATTGGTTAAAAATAATAATAAAATGAATAAAATAAAAGAATCAAGGTGTCATCTTTTTCATTCTCTTTTTACCGGCCAAATATGAAGGCTTGAGAAGCCATAGGAGAAGCTTCCAACTTTCGGCTAATGCATGGTAGGCATTTCTAGTCCTATTTTTAATTATTTTTACATTTTCGGGATCGTTGTTGCTCAATCTATCTAATGAGGTGGCTATTTTCCAAAACTATTGAATAGTTTGATATTTTCCATTGATGAGTATAATAGGGCTTTGAAGTTTAATGGAAGGATATGAGTCCTTGTTGATAGTTAAACACTTTTTGTTAAGTGAATTTTTGTGAAATTGACAATTAAGGGCTATGTGACAGCCCTAAAGTGACCCTAGTCGAAAAGCGGTTTCGGGACCGCTAAACCGAGTCACCAAATTATTTGAATATGATATTTATTGTCTAAAATATGTGAATATGAATGTGTGAAAGTTTTAAGCTTCGATTTAGTAAATTGCATGTGAATTTAGTCAATAGGACTTATGTGTGACACTTTTGAAATGTGATAGGTTAATCTATAAGGATCTATTAGTGCATGTAATCAAAAGGGTGGACTTGCATGTCAAATTTCCCCCCATAATTAGTAGTGGCCGGCCATGAGCATGAGGGTGGATAAAATGTTATGGCTAAAAAACATGTCATGAACATGTTGGGTTAATGCTTTATGTTAGGAAAAATAAAATAAGGAGTATGGGCAATAAAATAATAAGGGGAAGGTAAATGATGATGAAGAAAAAAGAAAGAAAAAAAGCTCTCATGTTGTTCTTGGCCGAATAGAAGAAAGAAAAAGAAGGAAAAAGAGCTTTGAGGAAATCGGCTATGGTGGTTTGCTAGACTAAGCTCAAGAGCTTAGAGGACCAAAGTTGGATAAGGGAAAGGAAAAAATGATCGAATAGCCGTCGAAATCGTTCGACAACATCCGAGGTAAGTTTTCGAGTAATGGAACTTAGATTATGATTCGATTAGATCATGTTTTAAGCAAATCAATATCATGCTCTTGTATGTAGCTATTGAGCCGAAAATGATAATGCTTGATAAGTGACTTGTGTTTGAATTCTAGTTATGAAAATGAAATATAGATGTGTCATGATTTACTGATATGTGCATGGATATTCGGATGATAACCGGGCTAAGTCCCGAAGGCATTTGTGCTAGTGACTAATTCCGGGCTAAGTCCAGAAGGCATTTGTGCGAGTTACTATATCCGGGCTAAGTCCCGAAGGCATTTGTGCGAGTTACTATAACCGGACTAAGTCCCGAAGGCATTTGAGCAAGTAGTTATATTCGGCTAAATCCCGAAGATGCTTGGGTTTGGAAGTGAGCAAGCTTGCTGTAAATTTCAAATTAATATGCTCATAAAATCCAAACGATGAGGTATGTTTCGTATATGCATCGGAAAAGTCGATTCGTTTTAAATAGTATTCGTTCAATTGATTAACGAATTTTCGGCCTTTAGTTAGGTTTGATACCTTGTGAATGAATATATTGATTGAAGCGTGAAGTAAGTATGTTTATGAGAATGTGCATATATGAAGTTATCCATTTAGCCATATGAATGTTATACCTTAGCCGAAACTAATTTCATTATTCAAAACTTACTAAGCATTAAATGCTTACTCCGTTTCTTTGATTCTCTGTTTTATAGATTTTGGTTCGTCAGCTATCGGACTCGGGATTGTCAAAGTCGAAGTCGTTCTACACTATCAAAGCCCCCTTGGTACACTTTTAGTTGAACTCTGAAATGGCATGTATAGGACTACCCTTTTTGTTGTTGGTCATGTACCCTTTGGTTTTGTATAAATTTGGATAGCCATGCGAAAATGGCTTATATACACTTTGAGCATAGCATTATAATCGTCTTGTATGTTGTTCATTGAGAGGTATGGAAATGTTTGGTAACGATTAGCCATTGGGAATGGTTAATTATGATTATTTTGATGCTATGTATGACAAACTCTAGTTGATTCATGGAAAACCATGAAATAGGTAAGGTTTACCTTAAAAACAGATGCTGACAGCAGCAGTGGTGTGGATTTGAAAATTCACTAAAAATAGTAAGAATGGAATTAAATAGTGAATAAATTATGTAACTGAACCTTGATGAATCTACTTTCATAGGGAAGTAATGAAACGATCATATGAACAGTATTTTATGAGATTTTAAAGTTTTTGTGAAACAGGGCCAGAGCGGTTTCTGGATTCCCTGTTCGGACTTAGGAAATTCATTATAAATTAACCAGAGATAGTTAGAAGTCATGCCATATATTTATAGATTCCTTTTAGAGTCTAGTTTCTTTAGAAACAAACGGCATAAGTATTGAATCCTTTTACAGGGAGATATATAAGTCGTAATGCATGAAGGTCAGAGCAGCCGAACCCTGAAACAGAGGAGATTTAACTAATAAACTGTACTAATTGGCCCAACCAAAAATTATAGAAAAAAATTTGTAGATGGATATATGAGTCTAGTTTCAGGAAAAATTTACGAAACTGATTTTCGAGTTTTGGAACTCAAGATATGATTTTTAAGGTGACAGTGACGCAGTTAGCCAGCTAGTCTGGAAATTTTTAAAATGGACTGTAAAAATAAGGGAATTAAGTCTGTTAACCCCTCGTGTCCGACTCCGGCAACGGTCTCGGGTACGGGGTGTTACAGGCTAAATCGATAAATATGAAAACTTTGTGGTTAAAATGTGAAATAAATGAAATGTGTGGGCTACTAGAGACACTAGTGATATTCGGCTATAGTAGAATTTTACTCAATTTCATGAATTTGCATTTTTATGATATAGGGACTAAATTGTAAAGAAGATGAAATATTAGGGGCAAAATTGTAATTTTTTATAAAGTGAATTATGGACTGTTTTGATACCATGGACATTTGGCTAAGCTTAATTATGGTTAAAAATGGTTAATTTGCATGTTTTGAGCTCAGGGACTAAAATGAATAAAAGTAAAACTTTAGGGGTAATTTTGTAAAAATGACAAAAATGACCAAATTGTATGAAATGAAGTGTTTTACTATCTAAATTAATATATTGAATGAAATTATTAATTTAGATCAAGATCGAGTGGAAAATCGAGGAAACTGGGAAAATTACCAAAAAGCCCCTAAACTTTAGTATCTCTACAATTTAGCCAGGTAAGTTCGTATGCAATAAGCATTGTTAAGTTTATGCTTCTAATGCTTTAATATAGTATAAATTTTATATACGTGAATATATTTCAATGTCTGACGACATATCGACTAAATGTAGCGCTTAGTGTGTAGGGGCGATCAAATATGGCACTCAGTGTGCGAGATATTGAGAATGACACTTAGTGTGCAAAATATTGAATAATTCAAAGGGCAATTATAAATTGTCATAGAATGATTAAATCGAGCAAAGTGAACAGGTATACATGCTATATTATATGAATTGTTTATGAGACGACTTTATAATGGTGATATTCAGGCTTTGAGCCTAGCAAGCCTTGTGCTGGTGAATGAAATCGGGCTTATGCCTAGCGGGTTTATTGCCGGTGTATAAAATCAGACTTTGAGTCTAGCAGGCCTTGTGCCGGTGTGAGATACAGGCTTAGGCCTAGCAGGCTTTATGCCGGTGAATTATTATAAGTTTATGCCTAAAAGATTTATTGTTGATATGGTAGTTGAATACGTTAAACGAGCTAAAATAATTAGGTACGTGATAATTGATTACCTATTTGAAAATAAGGTAAGTATATGTGCAAAGAATGTATTGTGATGTATGTGGAAATGAAATATGATTATGTGCCAATGAAACATAAAGGAATGAATAAGATGTGATTTGTAAAGTTGCATATGTGAAATTTGTCAGATGCTATATGAATGAAAAGTGAATCTGATTATAAATGATCATACGAAATTCATATGAGAAAGATATATAATTAAATGTGTTATTTCCCATAATGTGTTCATTTGGCTATATGAAAGTGTGAAAGGGTTGATGTATGAAAATTTAATTGAATAAGTTTGTGAAAGTTAAAGTCAGTTAATTGAGTAAGTATAATATTGAATGATGATAATTTGATATGAGAACATGTTATGAAATTTAGAAAGGTTGTGTGAGATAGCATATTATGTTTACGACATTGTAATGAAAGTATTTGTTATGTTAAGTTTATTAAGATAGAGCTTACTAAGCTTAAAAGCTTACTCTGTGTTTTCTTTTTCCTATGTTTATAGATTTTCGAAGATTTGCTCGGGTTGGAAGTCGATGGAGACGACATCACACTATCCGGTTATCATTTCAATAAATAATATGTTGAGACTCGGTTATGTGGCATGTATAGGCTAGTCTTGGAGTTAATTATTTTGAATGAGTATGTATTTAAAGCCATGCAAAAATGACTTGCTTATTATGCTTAAGTTTGGTTTTACATGTTCTTAATTAAAATGTTTAATGAGTTTGGTTTTGGTAGTCGTTTTAATAGTTAGCTCATTTTGGAAATATGAAATGTGGTATAATTAGAGTGATGGATGATGGTATATTAACTTAATAGGTTCGTTTACAAAGTGGTAAGTAATGAATATGTTTTATGATTTTTTTGGTTGATTGTATTGGTATAGGTTCAAATGGATAATGATGGTAATGATTAAGTATGTTTTGGGTTAGTTAATAGGATAAAAATATGAAGTTTAGGTATATTAATATAGATATGAATTAGATGCACGCTGGAGTGTTTTTTGTGTTCTAGTATTAAATATGTGAACATGTCTTTGATATATACAAGTTGGTTCGAATGTAGTAATTATGGAACATAATCAGTTGGGTTTTGATATATGTTCGTGCTGAATTAGTTGGAATTTTTGAAATGTGCTTATTTGCGATATATGTTCAGTAAGGTATGATTATTTCTGAATTGAAATTATGAGCCATGTATTCAAATTTATAATAAGTGAATTGTAGATATTTGAAATTGATATGTTTTAAATGTTTATAAATTCTTGGTGTATGAAAGGTGAGGAATGAGTGTGCTGAACTATGTTTTATACAGTAATGCCTCATAACCCTAATTTGGTAACGGATACAGGTTAGGGGTGTTACACACCGAGATGTCATCTACCATAGTGTTGACATTCATGTATATTAGACCTAGCATTACCAACGCTGGCTATTGACGTAGTTTGGGCCTTAGAACCCGAATATTGCTTCCCATGATCTTTGTTGGGATACCCAGCTGAAACATTCGAACAAGTATACAAATCCCTTGACTTCATTGACAAAAATTGAAATGATTTATTCAACTGTCTCTTTCTCGAATCTCTAGTCTCAAACTCAGCTTTTCTTTTTTGTTTGCTCAACTCTTCGGCTTCGTAAGCTCAGTCGACTAGTACAACAAATTCTTTCAGCTCTAAAATCCCAACTAACAGTCTGATATCCTCATTCAAGCCATCTTCGAATCTTTTACACATTATGGCCTTGGTGGAAACACATTCCTGAGCATACTTACTGAGCCTAACTATAACACCCTTAACCCCGTCCCGTTACCAAAACAAGATTACAGAGTATTACCAGTCATTACAGTACATTTGCACATAAACAAGTATAAATGCAATATATCCATCTAAATATAACTTTATTGGTTCCACAGTACTTTACAAGTGTAATTGAAACAAACCGAAATTCGATCCTAAAGCTTAGTAAATTTTTTGTGAAATTTTAAATTTTTCATCCTTTAAATAGTACCACACGCCCATGTGGCTAATTTAACATGCCCGTGCGGCATGGGACACGCCCGTGTCCTCAACCCGTGTGCAATACTGACTTTTAAACACGACCATGACACACGTCCGCATGGCCTGCCCGTGTACTAAACTGACTTTAAGACATGGCCGTGACAACCAAGGCACACGCCCGTGTGACAAACTATGTGAACTCAAAATGAACCTTGTATTTTTAAAATCTACCAATCCTGTAAATTTCAATCCATAACCAATACAAATACCAATATTAAACCAATCCAATATAACACACTTAAGACATCTTAGGTACATGCCATTACCAATAATTAACATGCTTTACCTTTTTGAGTTCGGGATCAGCTTATGATGCTAATTCGACGATCTGTCTTTAACCTAACATGTGCACGGAAACAAAAAGTACGCTGAGTATGAATTCAGTGGTATTTCTATAAACCGATACTTATGTCAATAATAAATCATATATCAATGAACTTTGAGAATTCAATCTATTACTCCTAATAGTTCAATCATTTGTTTTTGATATACAATGCTAAGATCTTGTTAATCACTTTCGATGAAATGTATACAGTTTCAATGTTTATTCATTATCTGTCGATTTTTCATTTTTATTCAGTAATAACCTGTGTTCAGTATCATTCAGACATTCAGTAGTAGTCCATTATTCAGTAACAATTAGGTTTTTTTTCAGTACTTTTATTTACAATTCATTTGAGTAATAATATTATTCACCTTTCATTCAATATTCTGTTCTATCTCATTTCAATAACAGTCAATATTCTTTGGTAACAACCAATTGATCTTTATCGTTCAGTACCAGTTAGTCAACAGTAATAATCGGTTAATCAGTAATATTCATTTATTCAGTATCAGTCGATTATTCAGTTGCAGACAGTCTTTAATACTTTTCATTACCCCTATTAACATGACTCGGACCTGCACGGATACACGGATCCAACCCACACACCAGAGATAGTATACAGTGTTTCATCAGTCGAAGCTAGAATACACCGTAAGGGTAACAGTAACAGTAGCGGTACACAAAGTACCTCATCGGAACAAATCCAGAACAGTAACAGTAACAGTCAGGTACGGAGTACCTCTTTGGAACGAATCTGGAATAGTAACAGTAACAGTCAGGTATGGAGTACCTCTTCGAAATGAATCCGGAACAGTCATAGTGGTCGACACATGTAGTGCCTCATCGACACACAGTCAGAATATCCCTGAACACTTCCAATCCTATGGCATGCCAACTATATCCGACTAGCCCGACATTGTTAATAGGGTATTCAGTCAACTTTCAATTTCTACTTTCCATTCTTAATTTACTTTCACTTCATTTCAATACCTTTCTTTATCAATTCACATGTAATTCAATTTTAATACAACATACCTTTTAATTCATTTTCCAATAATTACACATTCAAATATTTCATACTTTAATTACTTGACACATATCAATCATGATACAACAATCAATAATCAAATTTAATAAATTATAAAACATTATAATTCTTACCTTAGCATTTCCATTCTCAAGCAATTCAAATATTAACATAATAATTAACTATTAAGTTTAGTTTATAGAAATACAAACCGTAGTTTCCAAGCTAACTCCCGTTGTCTTTGTCTTGTCTTTGCTTATCCGAGATTTCCCGAGACAACATTAGCTATGCTAGACCTTTTTATTCTTTTTCTTTTAAAACACACTTAACCCTAATTTGGGATTTTGGTATTCATATATTGAAAATAGAATCATCCTATAGAGAATATATGAAAAGCATTAAAAACGTTATATTCTTTCCAAAAAGAATTATAACTACCATGTTTAAATGTTTGACCAAAATCTAAATAGAATAATTTATTATAATAATTTCGGTAAACTATATCCTATTAAAATTTTATATGAATCAAATTCATATATTAATTTTAACTATATTCTCTATTAGTGTACAACGAGCTTGTACATATTTATTTTGTTTAATATTTAACTATCAAAATAAATTAATTCAATAATTAATTTAACTTATGTGACAGTTAAACACAATACCAACTATGTTTGGATTTTGTTCATTTTAAACATAGGGTGTGACCTAGTAGGTTCTTGTAATGTTAGTAGTAATACTAGAACATTTCTTTTAATAGAAGTAATGTGTGGCATCTAGCAATGCATCATTGCAACCTAAGTTACAAGAAGTCGTAATTCAACATAACCTTTCTATGATGAAACTTTCATGTCTTACATCTGTAACAACCTATACACGGTTTAGTTGTGGAACCCAAGTAACAGGATGCCACATCTCACGTCACAACATCACACATTACACATCATCTCATTTGCATACAAATATCAACACATTCGATCATTTATAGGGGTTCTAAGTCTAGGATACCCTGGGCCACATTAAAATTTACTAAACATACATTAAACGACCTTGTATCAAATTAAGAACAAGCTAAATGACCACTTGATGAAAATTTCAAAAAGGTCTCATAGTTATCAATACACACTATCTGGTATCGATATTTCTCGTAATGGGTATCAATACTGTTTAGAAAATCGATACCTTTTTAGCATCTTGTTTCTCTACAATATTTAAACCCAGCAATTTATCAATACAGTTCAAAAAGTATCTATAATTTCACCCCGAGTATCAATACTCGAAGAAAGGTATCGATATTAATTTAAGCTACTGACTTCCCACATTTGTTTCAACATGGAGGTATTGATACATATGCCCCGAATATCGATACCTCTGCACGAATCAACAAATATTACAACAAAATAGGGCATTTAAGATAATCAAACATATATTGTAACACCCCTAACCCGTACCCGTCGCCGGAGGGTTAAGGAGTATTACCATACAAGCACGAAATTCCATTTAACTTTATTCGAGTAACTCCTGTTGGCACACTTATAAAACCGAATTCCAACTTGTTTTTCCAATTATACAATATACAAAAGAGTCATCTCAAGTTAATGGGTACACTGATTCATTCTTAAGTTCAATTCACATCAAAACATGGAAAACATTAATCGAATATCAACCACATATTCACATTAACTATGTGGAACACATATAGTAACTTAACAAGCCATTTTCCCATGGCTATACATATATACATCATCAAAAAGATACTTATTTAACATCAAAAAGTCAAGCCTGTACATGCCATTATCAAAGTTTAGCTACTAGAGTACCGAATGGGCTTAGATAGTGTGGACGACTTCGACATTGAGATTCCTGAGACCGTAGCTAACGAACGAGATCTATAAAACAGAGAATTAAGGACAACAGAGTAAGCATTTCTATGCTTAGTAAGTTTTAAGCAATGAAATCATTTAAAATTAAAGCATAGCATTCATAAGGCTTATCATCTTTTCTTTGACCGAATGTAACCATGACTAAATATACCACTATTGTTCATGCATGTCATTTTAAATTTTTCCTTAAACACAAATTCACATCACGTAGATAACTTCTTTTTATCCAACCAACTTCATCATTTGGTTGAATACATCTAATTCAATTACAAGGCTAAATAAATACATATATGCATATTCACATATTCATGTTACTTCACACTTCAACCAATATACTCACATGCTCAGAGCCAATCTTAACATATTTCCACTTGAATCAAAATTCATGTATCCTGAATAAGCTATAGACTTCATACAACCCTAAGTAATGGCTGGAAGAGCACTATCCAAATGAATAATCACAATTTAAATCGAATCAAATTTTACAACGTATATACGGTACATACCTGACCATCTTAGGGTTGTGAGCACATTAATTGGAATTATTACAACAAGATCACACATTTCCAACACAAATGCCTTCGGGACTTAGCCCGGATATAACACTAGCACGAATACCTTCGGGACTTAGCCCGGATATAACACCAACACAAATGCCTTCGGGACTTAGCCCGGATATAACACCAGTATGAATGCCTTCGGGACTTAGCCCGGACATAACACCAGTACGAATGCCTTCGGGACTTAGCCCGAATATAACACCTGCACGAATGCCTTCGGGACTTAGCCCAGATATAAATCTCACACAAGGCCTACGAGTTTTAGCCCGGTTATAATCCTCAATTATCATGCACATATATATATCATAACACATTAGCATTTCATTTACATTACTAGAACACAAGCACAACATGCTTATCAACCATTCCACTTTCGGCTCAATAGCCACATACAAAGAACACGATTTCATTCCGCTATCCAACATGATTTCTATAACCATTCGGCTACAAGTCATATGCACAAATTATTTATCTCACTACGTAATTCAAGTAGAACCATTAGGTCACAATTTATTTATTATGCTTATATATCATGATTTTATCAAATCATAAGCTAAGTTCCATTACTCAAAGACTTACCTTGTATCTTTCTGAACAAATTTCGAGTTGGCTATTTCGTGACTTTAGCTTTTCCCTTATCCGATGCTGCCACTCTATGCTCTTGAACTATGTTAAACAAGTTTAATCATATTAAACCTTATTCATACCTCTCATTCAATAATTACACTTTCATTCCAATATGACACACACACACACACACAATTTTCCTTTACATACACATTCGGCCAAATACAACTATGTTACAAGTCACAACTAAATTATTGATTTGATCAAGTTTACATAATCTTTTAATCAAACTCATTATTCATGACATAATAATCATCAAGAGCCGAATATGTGATCACTTAGTAAGCTTAAATTCATGTGAACTTAAGTGTCAAAAATGTCTATGAAATATTTACTCATTATCTTCTATCTTTAACTCAATTTCCTAGCTCCCAATCGGCACACTAGGGCCATCTTAATTCATTTCTCATCTTGTTAACATAAACATGGCAAAGCTAATTCCCATAAACAATTATCATCAATTCATTCATTCTCTAGGGACAAAGCCGAATGTTCAATAAGCAAATAAGGCACACAAAGCATGACTTCTTCAATTAAACCTACCATTCTCTATTTCATTGATTTTAACATCAATTTTACTTAGCAACTTCTCACTTTACAGTTCGACAACCATGAAAGCTTCTTTTTAAGCATATTGACTGAATTCTCAATTATCCAAATCTTAACAAAATCTAGCTAATGGCCAAATATAAATACTTTGCCCCATACCCACGAATTCACCTATTCTAAGTTCAATTTGCCAATTAAGTAAATAACACTAATGTTGAGCATTATTTGACAATTTGTCTTAAGTAGCCGACTAAATTCATGTTCCTAATTCATAATTTCAAGTATTTCATTCACAAGTTACACAAATTATGCTCAAAACCTCAAATTCAATTTCGGTAAGCAAAACATGTTAGCCAAATTTCCCCAAAGCACCTAAACCACTACTATGCATATCTAACAAGTTTAAACCTCACTTATCCACCTTTACTCATAAGAGCATAAAAAAACCACCATTTCTTACCATCCATATCATGGCCGAATGCCCAAATCACCATAGAATTCAAATTTTCAAAATAGGCTAAGTCAAATACTTAGCTATCAACCACACTTAAAAAAATTCAAAGGAAATAACATGAAATTTTTACCTTAATCAAGCAAAAATCAAAGAGTGACCGAAAGCCTAGCTTTCCCTCCTATATTCGGAAAATGAAGAACAAAAGATGAACTAAGCCTTGTTCTTTTCACCTTTCACTATTTTATTTATTTTATTTTAACACCAATAACATATATAATTATAACTATATTATAATACAAATATATGTATAAAATACATTCATTTCAATGATTATTCCACATGGCCGGCCACTATAAAAAAATGTCAATTTGACATGCAAGTCCTTGTGTTTTAAAGTCACATAATACAAGACATTTCAAAATTTACCTAACACATTCTCAAAATTTTCACACAAGTCCATTTTCAATTAATTTCACATCAATTTGCAAAAATTAAAGCATTTAAAAATTCACACAGGCATAAACACATATTTTAGACATAAAATATTATATTCAAATATTTTGGTGACTCGGTTCAGCGGTCCCAAAACCACTTCCCGACTAGGGTCAAAATAGGGCTGTCACATATATCACTTCAACATGCATCTATAACCTCAATATTCAATATAAAAAAATCCATCATTGCAATTCAAAGCATCATCAATCAACTACACATTAGTCTTAATGCATTATTGTTGTCTAAGCCCACAATAATACTGGACTAAGGACCTTTTAAGAATAATCATATTTTTCTTAGGAATTTTAACAATTTGGTTTATTTATATACACAGAAAAAGACACTGAAATAATAATAGCAATGCCTTATATTAATAAACTAGGTAAAAAAGTATGTAATTACAATCATCATATGATTGGTCTTTGGGCATACTATAACAATCTCCCACTAGAACTAAGGCCAATCACTCATATATCTAATACCAAGTGACTTAGTGTGACAATCATGCTTCTTTTGTGTTAGAGGCTTCATCAGTGGATCAACAATGTTATTATCTGTTCGTACGTTACATATTTCTATATCTCCTTGATCAATGATTTCTCGAATAAGATGGAAATGCCTAAACCAATTATCAAGCACCTAAACCATATCTACACATCCATCCATATTAAACAACATTGTTACACCACATGACCTTTGGCACATGCAAGTACATATAATTAGGCATTACAACCCAAATAGTCAATATAGGCCACATCTCATGGCTATATATACAAAATGAATCAATATATCATCATAAGCCAATACATTTGGCCAAATCAAATGACACATATACAATTGGCTAAGCCCCTATACATTCCATAAACTAAAGTGTCTGAATACTTATACCCCAAATGGTAGCTTGAAAGTGTGATTTAACTCCGGTGATCTCCAACCCAAGCTAGCTGAATAAACCTATAAGAGATGGGAAAGGAAGGGGAGTAAGCTATATACCTTAGTAAGTCCATATGAAAATAATAAGCAACTTATTAACATGCCGTTGCCAAATTCTAACAACATGTTTTCAAGGTAGCACAATCATAATTGCATAGAATTCAGTCAAGCTGTCTACTTGAGTAACAGTCACTAAATTATTTATAACTTGAGCTACAAATTTCTAAAATATGATCCGTTAATTTTCATTGAAACTAGACTCATATATATTTCTACCATAAAATTTTCAGAATTTATGGATTAGCCAATAAGTATAGTTTATTCTGTAATTGTACCCCTATTTTGCTCTTTGACAGCTTCGACCTTTCTTTACTAAAAATTTATTATCTTCTCATACGGGATTCAGATGATGTTCCCGTTTGTTTATTTTGAAAATAAACTTGTTAAGGATTTTAAGAATATAAATTATAACCCACAATTATTTTTTTACAATTTTTAATGATTTTCCTAAATCAGAACAGGGGATTCTAAAATCATTCTGACTCTGTCTCACAAAAATTCAAATATATCATAATATAAAAATTCTTTTGCTTGCACTGTTTCCTTTATAAGAAAATAGACTCAATAAGCTTTAATTGCATATCCTATTCAACCACTAATTCGATTTCCACCATTTTTGGTGAATTTTCAAAGTCGGACTGTTGCTACTATCCAAAACTGTTTTAGTGTAAATAATGATAACTAAGTTAATAACACATTTACCAATCATTTCAACCATCATGGTATAAATACATATATTAATACAACATAAGCATGGACCGATAATCACAAGGTCATCACAAAATCATTCTCATAGACATGACTTACTTATTTACTTCGTTACAAAGATGCATCATAAACCGAAATCGTTTCTCATAAGTTTTGCATACATACCTGTACCGATCCTTGCCATTTCATACATACATGTAAAGCCGTTGCATCTCCGATGTCTCACACACTAAGTGCCATACTCAATATCTCGCAGACCAAGTGCCACATTTAGCCGAAGCTATTTCAAACCGCACATTAAGTGTCATTCTTAGCCGATATGTCGTTAAACATAACAAGAGTCACGTATAAACAATTTATACGATTTCAAAGCATTAAAAGTATAAATTTAACAATGCTTATTACATACAAACTTACCTCAATCGTCAAAACGTTGAAATGGATCGACTAGTTTGAACTCTGATTTTCCCTCGATATAGACTCGTACGAGGCTTAACTTGATCTAATAAATCAAATTCAGCTATTTCAATTCATATTCTATTCATTTTAATCCAATTTCATATTTTGGTAAAATTACTATTTTACCCCTACACTTTTGACCTTTTTACAAATTAGTCTTTAAGCTTGTAAAATGCAAATTTAATCAATTTCATCATAGCCCAAGCTAGCCGAATTTCATATATGCACATAACATCCCGTATTTTTCATTTATTCATACTTTTACCACAAAATTAATTATATTTTACAATTTAGTCCAAAATTGGCATTTTTACTAAAATTCACTTAACAAAACTCATTAATCTAACATCAAAGATTTATTTTCTATCATTAAACATCAAGATACTCAAACATTCAACAATGGCATCATCCAAATACTTTAGCAATTTTGAAATCGGAGGTACGAGCTAGCTAGATTACGAAGCAACGATCTCAAAAACATAAAAATTATCAAAAGCCAAGACGAAATGGACTTACATGCATGATGATGAATGGTCGAACCTTAAAAGAACAACAATGGCTTCCTTTTCTTTCATATGGCTGAAAGAGATGAACTTTGCATGCATTTTTCATGTTTTGTTTATTTAATTAACCTTTAATAACCAATTTACAATTTTACCCTTAATGTAAAACCACTAAAATATTTCATGCATAACCAAACATGTCCACTCACAAGTCGAATGGTTTAATTACCATTTGAGGACCCTCACTTTAAAAGCCAAGGCCAAATAATACCTTTTTTCTAATAGCATGCAACTTTTGCATTTTACGCGATTTAGTCCTTTTTACCGAATCAACCATTTAAACGATAAAATTTCTTTACGTAAATTTCACACAACTGTAATATCATGCTGTAAATATTAAAATAATAAAAAAAATTTCAATGTCGGATTGTAGTCCCGAAACCACTATTTCGATTAACCCTAAAAACAGACTGTTACACCATATACTATATATACAACTCTCAAAATGGTACCAAAATAGATGTCCGATAGTGTGAATGAGCCGCTGACGATCCCTGGATCCGAGCTAGCTTTATAACACTGTAAAACAGAAAACATTTCACATAGTAAGCTTTGAATCTTAGTAAGTTTGCATCTAATATAATTAACAATTTATATAATACGAAACTTCAAATAATAAACACTTAGTAGTTCACAAATCATCCATCAATCCTATTCCATCACATTTAATATGTTCATACAATTTCATCAAGCTCCATACACATAGTATCACCTACCACATAGGTATCGTACATACCTGAACTTTCCCGTATTTATTCATTTCATTCTCACCTGTCATTCAAATACATTAATTCATTCGAAAGTCTTTCCATGCTTTAAGAATTCACACACTTAGTGCTTTAATGGTTAGCCGAAGCTGTAACGATCTCGCACATTTAGTGCCATCTCAAATAACCGGAGCTATCTCGGTATCGCACACTTAGTGCCTCAAATAGCCACAGCTATTCCAATTTACACACTTAGTGATATTTATATCTGAAGCTATTTCAAATCACACACTTAGTGCCTCATATAGCAGATTTATCATCGTGCACAAACCATAGTCAAATATATACAATTTATGCATTATCAAAGCATTAAAACATAGTTGTAACAGCATTTATCACGTACGAGCTTACCTCATACTTAGAATTGACAATTCGGATCGTTTACTCGATAACCTTCGATTTCCCTCGATCTAAATTCGAATTCCTCTTTTCTTGATCTATTGTATTCAAAATTAACCCTTTTATTCAAAAAAAAAACATTCAATTCAATCCAGATACACAAATTTAGGGCATTTTACAAATTAACCATCACATTTTCACATTTTAACACTTTAGTCCTTAATTCATAAAATCACAAAATACACAAAATTTCCTTAACACATCTTTAGCCAAATTTTCATAGAGTTCATATAAGCTCACATATTTCATTTATTTCATATTTTAGTCTCTCAATTTCTCATTTTCACAATTTAGCCCAAAATACTCGAATTCATCAAAAATTCAAATACAACATATTTATCTATCACTAATGGAATAACTCAAGATCGTCAACAAAATTAGAAATTAAAACATGGGCTTAGTAAAACACAAAGCAACGATCACAAAAACATAGAAATTATCGAAAACATATAAAAAACGAACCTTTAATCAAGCTTTAGCATGGTCAAACCCTAAAACTCTTCTCTCTTTTCTTTTTCGTTTATTTTTCGGCAATGGTGATGAATATAACACCAATTTCATGTTTTTGTTTTATTTAATTAACATAATATACTAAATTATTACATTAACCTTTATTAATCCATTATAATCACATATATTAAAGCCATTAATATCCATTAAATATATCAATGGTCTAATTGCATCATAAGGACCTCTCCTTTAATAAGAAATAGCAATTAAGCACATTTAACATATAGCATGCAACTTTTACATTTTATGCGGTTAGGTCCTTTTTCAAAATTAAGCACACAAATGATCAAATTTTTATACGAAACTTCCACACATGTGAAACACATATTGTAAACATGGAAAGTAATATTAACGTATTTTTCTGACTAAGATTTGTGATCCTGAAACCAATATTTCGACTAGGGCTTTAACCGGGCTATTACAATCTCCGTGGAAGAAGATTCTGAGATTTGGCCGTAAAGGTAAGTTAAGTCCCCGTTTCATTAGGCCGTATGAGGTTATTGAAAGAATGGGCCCAGTGGGATATCGGTTAGCTTTACTGACAGAGTTGGAAAGGATTCATAATGTGTTTCATTTGTCGATGTTGCGATGATATCGTTCTAACCCCTCACATGTTATTTCCCCAACAAAGGTTGAGATTTGATTGAATATGACGTATGGTGAAGAGCTGATCAAGATTTTAGCTCGGGAAGTTAAACAGTTGAGAAATAAAAGTATAGCTCTAGTGAAAGTTTTATGGAAATAACACTGGGTCGAAGAGGCTACGTGGGAACCTGAAGAAGCTATGAGAAAACAATACCCAAACCTACTTTCCGGTAAGATTTTCAGGAACGAAAATCCCTAAAGGGGGAGAGTTGTAATAGCCTGACTTTGGGTCTAGTCAGAACAGTGGCTTTGGGACCACAAATCTGACACAGAAAATTTTATTTTTCTTATATTTTTATGGTCTAAAGTCTTATGGAATGATTTTGTGAAAATTTTGTTCGAAAATTTTGACGTTTAATATAGCAAAAAGGGCTAAATTGCAAAAAGGGCTAAATTGCAAAAAGTGCAAAACTTGAGTTCTATATGCTAGAGGTGTCAAATTGCTATGAAATTTTAAATTAGAGGTCCTTAGATGGTAATTAGAGCAATACTTAAGTTAGTGGAAAAATGGACATGAAGGAAGAGAAATTTTAGTGTTTTAAAAAAAGGGCATTTTGGTCATTTGGTAATTAAATGAATTAATAAGCAAATTAAAAGCCAATTTTTGCTCATCTTTTACCCCTTGGCTAAAATTTACAAGAGGAAGACATAGCTAGGGTTTTTCAAGCTTCCAAGCTTGATTGTAAGTCCATTCTTGCCTCTTTTTTAATGCTCTTTGCATTTTTGAAGCCGTTGTAACTCGATCTACCTATTCTAGCACTAATTTGAGGTATCATTAAGGTCTAAGGTTTGAACCATGTTAGAAATGTGTGTATTTTGATGGCTAATGGTAGAAAATGCATGTTTGATGTTAGAAAAACAACTTTTGCTAAGTGATTTTCAGTAAAAATGTCAAAAAGAACCTATTTGTAAAAGTTATAAAATAAGTAGTAAAAGTGTGATTAAGTGGAAAATGTGGCTGGTATAAGTATGAAAATTGTTCGGCTAAGCTTGGGTTTTGAAGAAATTAAATACATTTCAATTTACGAGCCTAGGAACTAAATTGTAAAAATGTGAAATATTAGGGGTAAAAATGTAATTTTGTCATAATATGATTTTTGGACTGAATTAAATAATGTGTGTACTAAATAAGTTAAATTTGTTATTATATATCAAGATAAATGAGGTTTGGACCTAGATCAGGGGAAAAATAAAGTGTTTGACGATTAGGTCAAATTCTACTATTTTTGTAATGAGGTAAGTTCGTATGTAAATAATGCATTGTTATATTTATGTTTTAAATGTTTTAATATTGTATGAATTGTGATTGACTCTTTGGAAAAATTCAACAAGTTTCGGTAAACGAGAATTCCTGGTTGAGCCTTAAGGATATAATAAGATACGAGTGATATGTCACTAGAAACCCATGTGTTTATGTGATTTGGATGCTGGTCTTGTATGTCCTACCAGTGGTTGGGTATGCCAACATATGTTGCAGATACCTGACAGCTTGTGTGAGTAGCACTGTGTAGCTACGTCCTGACTGACAGCTTGTGTGAGCAGGCCCGAGAGTAGCTCGAAACAAGTCTATATGTACTATGAGATACGAGGTAGCTTTGGCTACATATATGGCACTTATGTGCAAGATTTCTAAGTATTCGTTAATATTCTGAGTTTTCAATGGGAATGTCAAAGTGGTGAAAGACTATGGTTATGTTGGGAGTTGGTACAAGTATATACGTAAAAATCATACGTAATGAGCTCGATATGTGATCTGTAATAGCCCGATTTAGACCTTAGTCAGAACAGTGGTTTTGAGACCACAAATCCAGGTCATAAATATATTTTAATATTATTTTCTGTGGTTATAGCATGATATGTGGTATGTGGGAAAATTTTGTGTGAAAATTTTATCGTTTGTGTGCTCGATTTTATAAAAGGACTTAATCGCGTAAAATACAAAAATGGCATGCCATAAGTTAAAAGTGTTTATTTGCTATGTTTTGTTATTTATGAGGTCCTTATGATGTTATTAACCCATTTATAATGTTAATGGACAATAATGGGCATTATATCATAAATATTGGTGGTTTTAATTAAAGGATAAAATGGTAATTGATGATTTAAGTTATATTAAATAAAATAAAAACCATTTTATGCTTAATTATCATCATCCATAGTCGAATAACAAGATAAAAAGAAGAAGAAAATGCTATTTAGGGTTCGACCCTTGCTGTTCTTGATTGAGGTACGTTTTTAGCTAAGGTTTTAATGATTTCTATGTTTTTGTGATCATTGCTTCGTGTTCTAACTAGACTGTATATTAAATTTTGAATTTTTTAAAGATTTTGTGAAGTTCCATTGATGAGTGCTTGAGTTTTGGATGTTTGATGATGAAATATGAAAGTTTAATGATATATTTTAATGTTTTGTAAAGTGATTTTTGACAACAAAAAAAGTCAAATAGGGATTAAATTGAGAAAAGTATAAATTGAGGGGTTAAAATGTGAAATAAATGAAAAATATGGGCTACTAGGGGCACTATGGTAATTCAGAAAAGCATGGGTTAAATTGAATTCTTCGAATTTCTTGTATTTGTGAAATAGGGACTAAATTGAATAGATGTGAAAGTTTAGGGGCTAAAGTGCAAAAATTTCCAAATGTATATTTTTGGATAAAATTGAATGAATAAGTGATTAAAAGAGTTAATTTTGAATACATAGATCAAGAAAAGAGGAACTCGGACTTAGATCGAGGCAAGAACAAAGTACTTGATTAATAGGCTAGTTTCGTTGTTTCTACGACCGAGGTAAGTTTGTAGGTGTTCATTTCATTATAAATGAATGCTATATGCATTGATATTGCATAAAATGTGTTTATGAGATTGTGGATAATGTTTGAATTGTGAATAAGACTATATGGAAGTGTTCAACGATGAAATTGACAAGTGAAACTTCTCGGTTAAACTTTAAGTATAGTGATGATGATAATGTAATGCCATTAAGTTAATGCATTGGCTTCGGGCCATGATATAGGTATTTTGAAAGAAGTTACATTGATTTGGCTACGGGCCATAGTATAGGTACTCCGGGATAAGTTACCTTGATTTGGCGAGGAACCATGGTATAGGTACTTATCAATTGTGATTTGTGAGTGACCGATTTCTATCCCTAATGGTACAATGGATAAAAGAATGACTTGTTTAAAGAAGAGATTAGTACGGGGTGGTACAGGTACGTATGGAACTTATTGAGCATTGCGTTGAGAAAAATCAATGAGATGTTAATGAATCATGTTTTAAGACATGATAGGAAGGTTTATTCTAATGAGATATTGTTTTGGTAATGTGTATAAGATTGAATTATATTTATTTGATGAATTGAATTGCTTAATTATGAACTTACTAAGCTATGAAGCTTATTGAGTGTTATTTGTCTATGTTTTATAGATAATCAAAGCTAGCTTGGACTCGAGGATCGTCAGGAGCATCGTCACACTATCGATCATTTGTTGGTACTTTTGAAGCTTTTATATTTGGTATATGCAATGTATAGGCTAGTGTCATTTTGGTATGTTTTGAACTATGATGTTAGCCATGTGATTTGGCTTGTTAATGATTTAAATGTTGATAAGTTTTAGCCAATTAAATTGGCTTAAGTTAAGTGCTTGATAAGTGATATATGTGATGCAAATAATGCCTTTATATGTTGGCTTGTTTTGATATGTTTGCCATAGTGGTAGATATAGTTAAATGGATGTTGTTTTAGTTAGTTATCAATGTTTGAGTAATGGTAAATTGTGATGATTAATGATTTGGTATAATTTGAATATGGAAAGATTAGTTGTTATGTATATGTTTTGGTGGGTTTTGGTTGCTTATAAATGACTTGAAATGGTTCCAAATAGGTTCATTTATATGCATGATTTTAGGGTGGCAAATTAGCTTTTCAAAAGGCCTATTTTTGTCCACACGGGTAGAGACATGAGCGTGTGTCTCGTCCGTGTGCAACACATGGCTATGTTATACGACTGTGTGTCCCCTGGGGTAGCCCTACGAATTTAAGTCAGTCTCAAGAATGGGCTAGACACATGGGCGTGTGATTGGCCGTGTGACCCAAGTCAGTAAACCCTTCAGTTTTCCCACATCCAAGACACATGGGCGTGTCTCTGGCCGTGTGGTGCAAGTCAGTATATATGCTCCATTTTCACATGACCTAGGACATGGGCGTGTCTTGTAGCTGTGTGAGGCACACGGCTTGTTTACACAGGCGTGTAACCTAAGAATGTAAAATTTTTCTAAGTGTTCAAAAATTTTTATATGTGATCGGTTTAGTCTTGAACTATTCTTAAGCATGTTTTAAGGTCTCATAGAACCTTATAAGGGACAATGTGAATGTTTTTGAATGGTTTTTGATAATGAATGTCTAAATGTATGTAAATGGGAGTGTTATTCGGTAATGCCTTGTAACCCTTTTCCGACGACGGATACGGGTTAGGGGTGTTACATGATCAACCCTTGGTAAGGCTATGATTGAGTAGTTATGACTATAAGATCTTAATAATATTCATGTCAATTTTCATTATGATAATTGTATGTTAAATGTGTGGTTAAGTTGCTTTTTATTTGTGTAGGAACTTACTAAGCTATAAAGCTTACTCCCTTTTCCCTTCCCTTGTCTTATAGTGTCACCAAGCTAGCTTGGAGATCAGAGACTATCGGAGACCCACTCATACTATCAACAATTATTTTGGTATAAATGATCTCAACATTTTGAGTTATGGAATGTATAGGGGACTTAGTCATTTTGTTATGTGTCATAATTGATTTGGCCAAATGTGTTGGCTTATATTGGTTGAAAGTTCATTTTGTATAAGGCCATTTGAAATTGGCTACTCTTGGTATAAGTGGAACGGTGGAAATGTGCAAGTGTACACAATCGTAACAAGTAATAAAGTGACAAGTAAATGTCGAGTTATCGTACCCACAAGGACTGTAAAAAGTAATATTTATGAAATTAATTGAAACACTTTGGTGAGGTAAAAATATTTTTGGTTTGAAAAGAGTGATTTATAAACTAAGATTTTAAAACTAAGCAAACAATTTAAATAAAATAAAAGAGTTCTAGTGCACGATTTCAATTAAGATTTAATCAAGATGATATAATTGTGTTGGATTAATTATACCTTTTTAACTTAGAAATATTAAATTTGTGTTTATGTTGTTATGAATAAATTCACGGCAACCCAGTAATTTGCTAACTTATTAACATATTTACTAATTAAAATTCCATTTATCTCTTGAACATACCCCTATGCCAATTCAACCGACTAAACAGATTTAATAAAGTAAACATGCTATCGCACATACATACTTATTGAATTAAATTATCTCTCGCATATTCCTATGTCGATTCAACCGATTAATTCAACTTAATAAACATGTAAAAGATTATGTAAAGTAACAAAGTAGCCATACCTTGAAACAATTTAATCACAACAATCTTGCAAGTCCTGCAAGGCATATGTATTGCCAAATACAATGCTAATTTAATTTTCAGTTACCTTAGAAGAATTCAACATGCACTGATTAAGTACTGAGTCCATTAATTGCAATTTCAATCCATTTAAACAATTAATTCTTTAGTTATCTAAACAATTATAATGGTAGATAACCTAAGCATAATTTTAATTAATCAAGCATTTCACTGAGGCCTATAACAGCATAAACACTATTTTAATAATTCAAGTAGGCAAAATATAATCAACCCAAAACAAATTAAATTCAAGCTAAATTGATTAAAATAACCATTTCAACAACAATATTTTTCATAGATATGTTCATCATAAAAACAACAGAAATTAAAAAGAAAGGGAACAGAAAGCAAATCCAGTGTTTCTCTGCAGCTTGACTATTGCTCCGTTCTTAGTCTCTATTGTCTTCGCCGAGCAAGGCTTCTAAGAATTCTTGATTGCTGCCCAAGATGGCTGAAGAACACCTCTTTCTCAAGAGAGGAAATCGGCACAAGAGGAAGGGAAAATGGCTGGTTCGGCTCATTTCATTCGGTTCAACCAGTGCGGTTCACTAGGCCCTTTCTTCATAATTAATTAAAATTAATTCAATTAACCTAAATTAAATAGGAAATAAATTAAAATTAATTTAATTATGAATCAATACACATTTCTGGACCGTCTTGGGCTGGAAATTAATTGGCCTCGATACTTCAAATTGCTCTCGGTTTTGTTCTTCTCGCAGTGTTCACCGAGTCCTTTTTCTCCAATTGTGTAATTCTGTCAAAAATAACCAAATTTAATCAAAATTAACTATAAAATTAATTAAAATTCATAATGTTCATATTTTTAACATAATTTAATTATTTTATAATATTTAATTATTTTTTTGACAAGAATTTAACCGAATTTACATGAATTTAAGTAGAATTGGGTATGTAAAAGTATATAAATTTTTGTGTTTCCAATAAGCAATTTATATGATGATGCCTTTCATGGATGTAGGAATTTACATGAATTGAGTTGATGAGTATGTGATGTTTGTGTATGATAGATGGTAGCATGTGATTGATGTGTGAATGTCTTGGTTGTGGCTAATTTGGTTGTACGTAAATGCTTGAATTGGTGCTATGTTATGTTGTGTAGGTGCGTGCATAAAAGGGTGGAAAAAAGGCTTGGTAAATAGCCTTATTTTTGTCCACACGGACATGTGTCTGGGCCGAGTGTGACATACGGCTTACCCCATGGGCATGTGTTTAGGCCGTGTGTCCCATGCACCCTAAATTTTTGCAAAACAGAATGCTCAGAATTGAGCACATGGGCAGAAACACGAGTGGTGTGTCTCAGCCGTGTGGATGACACGGCATTAGGCACGGGCATGTGTCCTGGACGTGTGAAGTCTGCACCTATTTTATGAAAAATCATAAATTTTAATTTGACCACACGGCCTAGCACACGGGCGTGTGAATTGGCCATGTGTCTTCAATTTGTTCTTGGATGACAAACTGAGAGTTACACGGGTTAGAGACACAGGCGTGTGTGACCACACGGTCTACCCACATGGGCGTGTCCCAAATCCACACGGGCGTGTGACTACTTTTTAGGGAAAAAATTTCTAAGTTTTATGAAATTCTCCAAAGTTCTCGGTTTAGTCCCGAACCACTTCCAAAGTATGTTTTAGACCTCGTAGGCTTGTATTAAGGACATTGTGATTGTATATGAATGGTTTTAATTTGGACAAAAATTTATAACTCAGAAGTGTACGTTTGTTGTGTTTAAGTCCAGTAATGCCTCGTACCCTATTCCGGCGTCGAATACGGGTAAGGGGTGTTACATTTCAGGTGGTACATCTTCACCATCTCCTATTCATTTATCTTACATAACCAACCATTGGTAATCACTACCATAAAAATTCTTGTAACTTTTCCACATTCTTCATTACGATCACCCTTGAACTCATCTTTTCCTTCCCTTTTCATTTCTATCGCCCTTACATTTGCCCCTTTAACTACTCTTGTAACAGCCCGCTTTTCAGTGATGTTGGAAACAATGTTTTCGAGGCCACCAAATCTGACGAGTATGTAACACCCCAGACCCGGCCTAAACGTTACGATCGAATCTGATGTGCCACATCAATCTCCCGATAACCCGATAAGCTTATGATGATAAATCGGTTGTCGTAAGCCTTTATAGTTTTAAAGCCTGAGCAAGTTTAGGGTTTCATGCCATTTAAAATGTGTATAGTGACATCTATTATTATTAGGATTAAAACTTATAGGTTCGATTTTAGAAAACGTTGTTATCTTGAAAACCCGAAGTTCCTACTCTAGCAGTTTATAAATATTAAGTCATAGCCCAATAAAAGTTAAAAATCTCCCAATGGCCTTATTACATAACAAAACCCCAAAGACAAATTCTAAAAGTGAATAAGCCATAAACAAGTCTTTTGAGTTCGTGTGGCTGTCTCCGAGTCCCTCGCAGCTCCAAACCATCTAAGCTTAGGGATTTCCTGCACAGTTAGAAATAGGGTGAGTTTACGAAAACTCAATGTGTAACCCCCTTACTAGAGTGACAGTCAATATACAAAACAATAACAGTCTGGGCCCTGGCCCTATACAGTAACAATACAGTTTGGGCCTAAGCCCTATACAGTAATCCAGCACACATATGCAACCCAACCCAATCCAACCATCACACCTCCCGTACCAACCATCACACTATGTGGGGATTAAATCGACCCACTAACCAACACACCAGTATCGCAGCGGGGCTACTATAAGAAACGCAACAGAGCTGCTAGCAGTAATAAACGTGGCATAGCCACTAATGTCAAAGTACATGGCAAGGCCTCTAGATCGGTAAACGTGGCAAAGCCACTGGTACAGTACTTCTTCTGAATTAAAATCCCAACCCCAATGCAGAATGTCATAAATAATACGTGCATGCAATGTCATACTTAGAACCAGTCATATCAATGTCATACACTTGTTAATTAACCTACCACCAGGGTATAAAGGTCATTTCGTTAGCTAGGGGTAAAATTACTATTTTACCCCTTGGGGGTATTTCAGTCATTTAACCATTTTTTAGGGTCTCAGTACAGAAAATGATCCTTCAGAAGGTCTACGGTCATCTCAAACGACTTAGACAACCCATAAGGACAAAACACTTTAAATGGCCCAAGGCCCATTAATCGGCCCAAGTGGCCCATTACGGCCCAAGCCCCGAAGAACACTCGTGGTGGCCTCTACAGTCTGACACCCACGATTTGTGGCTCGATTCATCATACGAGCGATCGCACGCTCGTGAGAACTCAAATGCCGATGTTTCAGCTTTTCAGCTTTTCAGCTTTTGCCGATCTGCAGTAAAGCAAGGGTGTGAATACACACCTCTTCCATTACCTAGCAGTAGCGATATACAGTGCGCTGTTACACACCTGTTAAAGATTGTAATAAAAAATCCCCTCGGGATTGAGAACCTAAGATCAATCACAATCTTGCGTCAGTCTAACAACCTTGCTAATCTAAGACTACACTGCAATAGAATATAATATCGTGACCAAATCACTACTCACCAACCAACAAGCGTAGCTCCTCCTTGATCACGTATTCTTCCCAACTCTTGATCCTTCACAAATATAGTTAATCGATTAATAGAAATCTGTAAACCCCATACACACATCCAAGCCTTTAACACTTACCAAAGATAGAGTATGCACTTGCAAAGGTAGCAATCAGCTCCACACCTTGCTAGATGAGACTAAACCTCTAGACGCATACACATAGAAGGGAGTGTTAAAACAGAAAACAACTCTCCCTAATAGAGAGAAACAACACCATTCGGCCTGAGTGAAACATAAGCCGAACCTCAATTGAAAATTCTGAATAAAGTTTGGCTAGAGAACACTTACCAAAATACAAGAGAATTTTGACAGCCCATCAGGAGATGGTCACACACAAAGAAGAGACGAAGAAGAGATGCGAAGTAAAGAAGAACAAAATTGAAACCTTAACAGGGTTCGGTTAATAGTAGCATCAAGAGAATGGAGAAAAGAATAGAAATGAGAGAGGAGAATAAAGGTTTCGGCACAAGCTTGTGAATGAACTAAAGGGATATTCGGTCAAGGCAAGGCGTCCAAAGCTAGAAAAGATAGAGAGTTTTTGGATAAGAGAAGGAGAAAGGGAAGAAAATGTGGTAAAGGTCAATAAAGCCGCAACTTCAAAATGCCAAAACGGAGACTAGAGAAAAATACCGAAAACAAAATAAAAGAAAACAACACTCAGAAGAAACCCATTCGGCACTCAGTGGTATGATCGAAAAGGTACCCACAACTCCCTATTCGGCTACACTCCCACCACACCTCAAACTCCTTGAAAATCTCCCTGAATCTCTCCCCTTGTCCCTCCTTGAAATCCTCTACAACAACCTTTAAGACCAATTCAAACTCTTCACCCTTAGTGTTCAACTCCAACACTAACTCTTGTCGTCCCCTTCTAGCAAAAATAAATACTCATTTGGTTGACATGGGATTCGAACTCATACCCTCTTCAGATGCTCCACAAGCCAACTACCACTAAGTCGCAAGGCTCTTTTATGTCCTCACTCAACCACATTCATTTGTAAAGCCTACGCACTAGTGTCCAGGTTCCTTCTAAGCAAAAAAAAAATTCTGTAAAAGCTAAAGCTTGAACACAGGACTTCCCAGACAACCCTAAACATGCCCAAATCACTTAGCTAACACACCAATATGCAATTTGTGTCAAAATCAGCAAAAATACGACCCCTAAATTTTTAGGGCGTTATAGAGTAAGTTTGTAAATATTATTATTTAATATTTACGACACAAATATAGTTTTAAAAAGGTTTTTATTCGATAATTTAAGCTATTCGAATGATTAGTTAAGCTCAACTGGTAAAAGCCTAATGTCAAGTGGTTTTAGAAAATGAGGTATCGGGACCTTATTTTTATAAACTGAGCTGTAAACATTTTTATAAATATTTACCGAGTGTCATTAATGTGGCATTAAAGTTTCGTTGAAAAATTTTAACTTTTCGATAATTAATTAATTAAAAATGACTAAACCGTAAAAGATGTAAAATTTTATCCTATTTGATTTGAGTGATTAAAAGGTTTATGGAATAAAGGAAAAAGGGACTTAAATGGTAATTAAACCATTCAAGGAGTTAGTGGATAATTATGGGCATGAAATTGGTGTTTTATTTATTTATTAACCAAGGTTAAAATGGTAATTTATAATTAATTAAATTAAATAAAGCATAAGTAAAAGATAATGGTTGTCATCTTCCTTTCTCAGTTTTGTTTCAACTGAAAGTCATGGCTATGGAGAAGCTAGGTTTGACCATGTTTCAATTCATGCATCGTAATTCATTTTTCACTTATTTTTAATAATTTTTATGTTTTTGAGATCGTTGCAACTAGGTCCAGCTAGCCCGAACCTTCTATTTTGAATCTGTTAAAGATTTTGAAGGTTGCCATTAATGAATCTATGTGACTTTAGTTATTAAATGATGAATTTGAAATGTTAGTTGATATTTAAAAGCATTTTGTTAAGTGATTTTGATGAATTTTTCGATTAAGGACTAAATTATTGAAATAGTAAAAGTTCAAGGATTTGATGTGTAATTATTGCAAATGTGGGCTTTTTTGTGTGCCATGAATATTCGATTGATGTGAATTGGCATTAAAAATGGTTAATTTGCATGTTTTAGGCCTAGGTGCTAAATTGAATAAAAGTAAAATGTTAGGGGCAATTTTGTAAAAATGTCAAAAATGACTAAATTACATAAAGTACATTGTTTTACTGTCTAAATTAATAAAATGAATGAAATTATTAATTTAGATCAAGATCGAGTGGAAAATCAAGGAGTATGGAAAATTATCAAAATGCCCATAAACTTTATCTTTTCTTCAATTTAGTCAGGTAAGTTCGTACATTTAAATAGTGTTTTAAATTTATGTTTTAAATGTTATCATGTTACATTATCATATTATGTCTCGGCAGAAACAATTTGACGTATTGACGATTATCGACCATGAAAAGGGATGGTGACGACCATCAATTATGAAAAGGGATGCTGACGACCATCAAATATGAAAAGGGATAATTTCGACTATCAAATATGAAAAAGGATGGTGATGACCATCGTTTAGCACACTTTGTGTAAGCTTTGGTAAGGGTTCGATGAAATTCACTTTGATATTATGGAAAGGTATGAAGTATGTATATTCATAATTATGGAAAGTATGATTTAAGTGGTGTTATGTTTATGTACCATACCTTACCTTATGATGATATTGTTAAGTTATGTGTTTAATCACTAACTTGTGGCTATGGTTAATGTTATGTGTTATGCAAATGAAATGGTAAGTGTGCAATATGAACCAAGACATGTATGTAACATCCCGATTTTGGGCTTAGTCGGAACAGCGGTTTTGGGACCACAAATCCAATGAGAAAATTTTCATTTTTATTATATTTTTATGGTCTACAATTTCACGAAATGATTTCGTGAAGATTTAGTTTGAAAATTTCGACGTTTGGGCACTCAATTTAGTAAAAAGGACTAAATTGTAAAAAGTGCAAAAGTTGAGTTTTATATGTTAAAGGTGTCTAATTGTCATGAAATTTTAAATAGGAGGTTCTAAAATGATAATTAAACCATTGTATAACTTGTTGGACAAAAATGGCCTTGTTTGGGTAAAATTTGAAAGAATAGTAAAAAGGGTATTTTGGTCATTTAGGGGTAAAATAAATTAAAAGACAAATTTTAAACCTCAAATGTGTCCCTTTCTTCTTGCTACAGCAGAATGTACCAAGAGCAGCTATGATTAGGGTTTGGCCAAGCTTCCAAGCTTAATAATCAAGGAAATCGAGATTTGGGCTTAAATTAGAAAAATACAAGGTTATGGACTAGAATGGTAAATTGCCATTTCTGGATCCAAGGTAAGTTTGTACGTAAATAATTTATTGATTCTTTTTATTTTATTATATTTTGTTATCATATGAAATGTGGCTGCCTATAGAATGATTATTTGTTGTAAATTGCAAATTGAAAAAGGACTATGAATAAATTGTAACATGTTGGAAAGTGAGGAATTTCCCAGTTGATCCTTCGGAATAGAAACGATACGAATGATCTATTATGAGGTCACGTGTGTAGTACTAAGTGCAGGCTACTACGTGTACCGGATTATTGGTCGCATATGTAGTACTAAGTGCAGGCTGCTATGAGTACTCGATAACTTCGATCACGTGTGTAGTACTAAGTGCAGGCTACTACGTGTATCGGATAATTGGTCGCATGTGTAGTACTAAGTGCAGGCTACTATGCATACTAGATAGCTTTGGCTACAAGTGTGAAAATATGTGCAGGCAACTGAGTATCAGTTATTATTCCGAAGAGTTCAACGGGAAAATCGATTAAGTAAAAATATATGTGAACATGATTATATGATGAATAAGTGCAGGTACATGTTTAAGAAAATTTTGTGCAATATGATCGATATTTGAGTGAACTTCGATAAGACAAAATGGATTAAATGAAATTATGTAAGAGTGAATTTTAGTAGTAAAACAGTGTTGGACAGCAGCAGTTGTGTGACTTTGAAAATTCACCAAAAATTGTGTAAGTTGAATTAAATTTAAAATAAATTATGAAATTAAAGCTTAATGAGTCCATTTTTATATAAAAGAAACATGGGGAGCAAAAGAGTTATATATTATATGATATTCTAATTTTTGTGAGACAGTGTTAGAATAAATTCGAGATCCCTTATTCTGACCTGGAAAAATTGTTAAAAATTGTACAAAAATAATTGTGGGTTATAATTTATATTCTTAGAATCCTTAATGAGTATACTTTCAGGAGAAAGAGACGGGAACATTATCCGAATCTCTTAATATGAGATAAATAAATTTTAGTTTCTAACAGCGAAACAGGAGAGACTTTGAGTAATAAACTGTACTTATTGGCTGGACCAAAAGTTCTGAAAATTTTATGGTGGAAATATATATGAGTCTAGTTTATGGGAAAATATTCGGATCTTAATTTTGAGTTTCGTAACTCTAGATATAAATGATTTAGTGACTGTAACTCAAGAAAGCAGCTTAACTAGAACATGTGTAAATGTACAATTGGGTTAGTTTTACTATGGAAAGCATGTTAGTAAATTGCTTATTATTTTCATGTGAGCTTACTAAGCGTAAAGCTTACCCCCTCTTTTCCATTTCTTTTAGTGTTGTCAGGTTAACTCAGGGTTGGAGATCGTCGGAGGCAGCATCACACTATCAAGCCAACACCTTGAGAATATAAACACATATGCTAAAATTATCAAGTGAGTGACATGTATAGGGACCTAGTTTATAACATGTGTGTTATAGACTTCAAAGGCCTATATAAGGGACGATATGCATGTGTTTAAGATGTTTTGATTTTAGACAAAAATTTTGTGGCCCGATTTTGCATGTTGTAAATGTTTAAGTCTGGTAACGCCTCAAACCCTGTCCTAGCGTTGGATACGGGTGAGAGGTGTTACAATGTATGTATGAAATACTTTGAAATGGTAAGCTACATGAAAAATATGTTATGTTGAGATGGATGATAAATCCAATTGAACCATGCTCAAGTATATTGGTTATCCATGTCAAATTCATATGAATCATGTTTAAATGAACTAACATGTGTTGTTGATGTGCTTAGGCTTATGTCGAGCTTGTAGATATGATTGATGTTTATGATTATGCTTGTACTATGCATATGAAATAGGCAAGAAAAAGGGATTGAAACGGTAAGTATGTAATTGGGATGTGTTATGATGTTATAAAAGGTTTAATGTGATAAATGAGGTAATTGTATGTGAGCAAATTGTTTATGCTATGGATGAATCTACCTATGTAATGGATAAATACACTGAATCGGGAATTAATAATGTTGTTTAGGCTTGTGATAAGTATTGGGAACGGAATGGAAAGTAAGTAAATAAAAAGATATATATAATCTTATAAAAAGGTTGATGATTATATATTATGTCTCATGAAATCCTATCATATTATGAATGGTCAATAAATATGTGACATTAATGAACTTCTTTATTTGTGAGTTGATGATTATGGTTTGATAAGTCTTGAGACATTGGTATAGGTTTATATTTAACCTATAAATTTCATTATTGAAATGGAAAATTATGCTTAAATTTTATATGAGCTTACTAAACATTCATTGCTTACGTAGTTATTTTCCTTTACTTTATAGATTATCGGAAGCTCGATCAAGTTGGAAGCTAGTCGGAGATTCATCACACTACCCATCGATTTTATTGATAGATTTTAATGCTTTGGTTGTGGTTATAATGGTATGTATATGTGGACTATGTCTAATGATTAGTTGATGACATTAGCATGTGATATTACTATGACCTTGTGAAACTTATGTTATTTTGACGCCTTGATGGTTGGTTTGTGTCATTTAGGTGGTTTGATGATGCATGTGAGGAATGGTCAAAAGGTAAGGTTATTTTGATATGACGTGATTCTAATATGGTATGGTTGATATGTATCAATTGTGATATGTTTTGGCATGGAAGCAAATTGGTTGATAAAATGGTAAATGTGCCCATGTTTAGGTTGACTTGATGATTTATGTTTGAGATGTCATTTGGCATATTGGTTGTATGGATAAATGGCCTATTAAATTGGTCTTAAAATGCACGTTTTGGGTTTGTTTTAATGCTTGAAATAATTGCAAATGGCATGAATGTGTGGATAGGCATTGGGTGAAAGAAATGACTTGAAAATGGACTATATCTTATCCACACGACCTAAGACACGGGCATGTTACTTAACCGTGTGTGGCACACGACCATGTGTCCCCTATAGGTTTTTAAATATTGCATTTCGAATGTTACACGGCCTAGCACATGGGCATGTGGCTTGGCCGTGTGAACCAAGTCAAAGAGTTACACAGGCACAGACACGGGCTAGGACACAGCCGTGTGTCCCTACTTTGAATGTCCACATAGCTTGAGACAAGGGCGTGTGTTTCAGCCGTGTGAGTCACACAGCCTGACCACATGACCATGTGACCCTTATAATGTGAATTTTTCCATATTTTTCCATGAAGTTTTAAATGTTTTTTGATTTAGTCCCGACTTATTTCCAAAGTG
The DNA here is from genome assembly GCF_007990345.1 of Gossypium hirsutum. NCBI lineage: Eukaryota > Viridiplantae > Streptophyta > Magnoliopsida > Malvales > Malvaceae > Gossypium > Gossypium hirsutum. The sequence continues at coordinate 35,954,812 of NC_053431.1, read as the reverse complement.
TTTCTAAGACCTCAAGGGCTCAAATTAGGGACGTTATGCATACGTTTGATTGGATTTTGCAATGATTATGAAAAGTTGAGAATGAATGATTTAAGTTATGTTTTGTCGGTAATACTCCGTAACCCTATTCCGGTGATAGATATGGGTTAGGGGTGTTACAACTCTCACCAACCATGATATCTAAATCCTAAATTTAACTCTGATTTACCTTAGACAACCCTTTACTTACAACACCTAAAACACAAAAGAAAAGAAAAACTTTGAAACTTACCTAATAAAACAAAGAAGTAAAGACTCTGGAAACACAAGACTTGATAAAATCTTTAGGCTTTTAACGTAGCAATGTAAGGAATTGAGAAAATTTTGAAGAAGCCCTATCAATAAAGAGCCCAAGCATGCCTAGCATGATTCAAAAACTAACAATATTTTTTAAAACCAATCGAGCGTAGACATGTGTCCCTACAATTATGATTCATCAATTTATATACCTTATCAGCAATAAACACATGGCTCTGTTAATAACTAGCAAAAACTTAAATGAAACACATCTCTACCAAAATCAAGGTCTTCATGATTATAGGACATATGTGCAATACGTGTAACAACCCGATTTAGACCCTAATCGGAACGGTGGTTTTGGGACCACGAATCCGAGTCAGAAAAATATTTAAAAATTATTTTCTGTGTTTATTTTGTGTGAATTTACATTAGTGAAATTTTCGTGCTTAAATTTTATCGTTTCAATGTTTGATTGAATAGAGGACTTAATCGCATAAAATGAAAATTTAGTGGTTATTTCTAAAAGGGACCGAATTGTTCATGGCTTTATTAATGAAAGCCTTTAAGTTGTAAATAACCCATTTATTTATTAGTGGGACAATGGTAGGCATAAATTATATAGTTTTTATATTATTTCATTAAGGTAATATGTAAATTAAACTTTAATTTATAATAAGATATAATATATATATATCATAAAGCATAATAGTGAAAGCCATTTTATGTTCATTGACTTATTGAATGGACAGCTAAGGGCTTATGTTATATGGCTTTATTATAAATTTAATAAAGTTAATTTAGGCAACCAATAATATATGTTATTATAATATAAAGGATAACATAAAAAAAAAATCAAAAGCCATTTAAGTGTTCATTCTTTATCTTCTTGTCGAAACTAAAACAAAGAAAAGAAATAAAAGAAGTTAGGGTTCGGTCATCTCTTAAGCTCAATTAAGGTATGTGTTTAGCTCGGTTTTTTATAATTTTTACGTTTTTGAGATCGTTGCTAAGTAATCTACAAGACCCAGCTTGAATTTTTGATTTTGATGAATATTTTGAGTTATGCCATTGATGAGAGCTTGTGATTTTTGTTGTTTGATGATGAAATATGAAAGATATGTTTTAGATTAACATGTTTTGTATTGGAGTTTTTGATGATTTTAAGTAATTAGGACTAAATTGCAAAAATAAAAATTTGAGGGACTAAAATTAAAATAAATGAAATATATGGGCTTGTATGAACATGGGTAAAATTCGGCCTAACATGAGTGTATTGAAATTTTGCATATTTTGTGTTTTGTGCAAAAGGGACTAAATTGCAAAAATTGTAAATATCAGGGGTAAAATGATAATTTGCCCATTTATGTGTTTTTGGAATAAATTGAATGAAAATATGTTTGAATGAGCTTAATTTGAATATGTTTAGATCAAGAACCATATAAATTGGGTTTGGATCGGGGGAAAACGAAAGTTGTCGACTAGTCCCGTTCCGTTTTACATCGTCCGAGGTAAGTTTATAAGCAAATAGAGATTTTTAATTCTAATTATTTATGAGTTTATAAGTTGAAATTAATTATATGAGATTTTATATGTGAATTTTGAATGTGATTATGCTTGGGAACAATGTTTATGAATTCGTTTCGACCGAATTACGATGTTCAAAAGCCCCGTATGAACCTTAGGAATAGCTAGGATATATATGTCATGACATAGGATTCCGATATGTGATGTGCGAGTAAGAGCATGGCATCAATATGTGGCTCCGATATATGTGTGCGAGTAAGACCCTATTTTGGACAATGGCATCGATATGTGATTTCATGTAAGACCACGTCAGGGACGTTGGCATTGTACAATATATGTGTGATTATCCGAGTGTCCTATCCATTTCTGAATAGTTCATCGAGCATCGATAAGTTGGGATCAAATGTGCAAAATGAGCTAAAATGATCAGGTATGAATTGGTTTATTACCTACTAGAAACAAAGTAAGTAAGTCATTAATGTGAACATGTGTATCTTGTGAAGTATATTCGGCCTTTGCTATGTATATACATATGATATTATATTTTGATTCATGATTATAAGTATATGTATTCATATAATGGTATTTAACTTTGAAATTGAAAGATATATTTTGCTTGTATATGTGTATGTGTATTTGGCCATATAAAATAAATATATATGAGATTATTATTCTTTGACTTATGAATTTATGCATATAAGAGTAAATGTATTAGTTATGGTAAAGACATTTTGGCTTAGAAATTGAATGATAGTTTGTAAAAATATGTATATGTTCAGTCGGCCATGAATAACCTACATGTGAAAGTACATATAAAATACATGAATTTGTAAGTTTAAGATTCAAAGTAACTACAATAGTATAATTTGGTTTAGTTTAAATGATTTGATTATGTTATTAATTCGTTTATTTGCTTATGACTTACAAAGCTATGAAAGCTTACTCTGTGTGTGTTCATGCTTACCTCTTTTTTTATAGATTTTGGATTCAAGTTACGAGTTCGGGAATCGTCAGAGGATCTTATCACACTATCGACTGTTTTCGGTATTTTATGAGCTGAATTCTCAAACCTATGGCATGTATAGGCTAGTTGTAGTATGTTTGATTTTGGGATATGTATATAAAAGCCATGCGAAAATGGCTTGTTTAATCTATTAAGCTCAGTCTCAAGGTTTGGTCAAGATAAGGTTATGTTGGCTTTGGTTTGGTGATTTGATTATATATGACTATATGATCCGGTATTAAAGTAAGATAGTTTTCCATATAGTTAAAGTGAAGATAATGTGGTATACTAATGTTGGAGGTTTAGTATGTTTAATATTGAATGATGTTTTAAACTCGGTTGATTTTGGTCATGATATATATTTTTATTGGATTAAATGCCTGTTATATATGTGAGAAACATTTGGAGAAAGATTTAATGGCTTGATTTAAATTGTCAATGTTCGAAGTTATTATATAAGTGCATGATTAAATGTTTCGGTAAATGAGTAAATAATGGAAGAAGTTGTATTTTAAGTATGTTTTGAGCTAGTTAAGTTATGATTATGCTATGTAGGCGTGATGTATTTGATAAAAGTGTGGGTTGCATTTGAAATGACTAGGATTTGGTTTAGTAATGTGGTAAAATAATGGTTGCATATTTGGTTGTGTAATAATGCTGTATAAATGGAGATTAATATACTTTGTAATGGAAAATTTTTGGAAAAATTTGGAGTAGTGAAGCTATACAATCTTTTTGTGGATGTGTTATTAGTCGAATAAAGGAAGCATAGAAATAAAATCTTTTATGTATGTTATGCATTATAGTAATATGCGGCATAGGTAGAACTTGAATGGTTTTATGTGCTTAATATGTCTTGAAAGGGTATGGTAAAATTTTCCATGAGAATTAAGTCTCGTAAACATGTGCTTATGGTATGTTTTGAGTGGTACAAATAGTAGTGGATAATGAATAAGCATGTAATTAAAATATTTATATTCAGTCAAAGTTTTAGAATGACCAAATGAATAGAAATAATTGTTAAAAAGTATCATGATGGTTTAATGCAAATTGGGTGAGTTGTTTTTGAGTTTGAATATTAGTTTTATATATATATATATATTGCGCATTGGTAATAGTTATAAATGATGTGATTGTTAGATAATTTTAGTTAATTGAGTAACATTTGAATCTTTTGTGAAGTTGATCTTTTTGGCCGTATATGCTAATGTTCCTAATAGATGTAAAATGCATTATTTGATTTGTTATGTGCATGATATATGTGATTAAAAATATAGATATTTATAACTCAAATTTTAGGTGTTCAAATATCATGGAATTAATGACCACATTGTTTAAAGTATATCAGAACGATTCAATGTTTGAATTAGTTAATGTTTTAAATATGTAATATTTGTGACTCATGTTTAGTGATGATCTATTGATTTGGTTTGTTTTATTGATTACTATAATAGAAATTTTTAATGCATAAAAAGTGTCTAATGAACGTGTTAAGCTATGTTTTATGGTAATGCCTCGTAACCCTAATCTGGCAACGGATATGGGTTAGAGGGTGTTGCAATACGCAGCTCCCCAGCCATATACATTGTTCACGTACAGATTCCCAAGCTTTCTACCTCACTTGAAAAGTAGAAAACCAATATGTCATTTCCTCGTCTCAAGGAAGGTCACATTATAACATTCCCTTCAATTAGGGAGCAAATGTTATACAAGCCTCCCCAGAGTGAACTTTGCCAACCAAAACCTTGCCCTCGGGCAACACCTAGCCAAATTTGATCCCCGAAGCCAATGTATGATCAACATGTGAAATGCCTCCAGGCTACCTTGCCAAAGACAACTGTTGATCCTCTTTCTCGCATGAAGCTCACGTGGAACTTTATCAAGTCCACATCAGTCGAATCACAGGTAGATCTTCAAATCCCTTAAGCCATTATTACTTAGCTAGAAAGGCATTTCCCCTAAGGAACTAACCATGTCAAGACCAACATGGACACATGTTAAGGTTAGAGGGTAAGGGGCAATCAACCTCACTTATAAATACCCTTCTTTGGCCTTAATGAGTTTCTTCTTGATCCTCTTCTTTTTATGTTTTTACATTGCTCAACCTTCCTCTCAAGCAGCTCGCAATTCATCTCCACCATGTGAACTGCCATTTTTCTCCTTTATTTCACCCTCAACAAATTTAAAAGTATTACTTCGTATGATTGCGTAATAAATACAACATATTTGTATAATCAATACAATATATGTCTAATGCATTTATTTTATTATTGTCTAAAATTTTAATGTAACTAATATTAATTTACAATTTATTACAAAGTACAGTACATATACAAAAATTAACGGATCCAATTTGGAGCTTGATTTTGTACATTTTAAAAGTATAAGTGGCCATTGGTGCAAGTCCTGCAGAATTTGGCAGCAAAGATGGATAATCCCTGGAGATGGAATACGTCATAAATCATAAATCATAATATATGTACCAATGGTTGTTTGCTTACTTTGTCATAGGTAGTTGATGCATTTTTAACAAAAACCACAACGTTATGAACAAATCGTGGCTATCCTTGGCAATTGGGACAATCTTTGTTGGGTTATTATTGATGTGTTTGTGCCACTTTGGAATATGAATTGCGCACTTCTTTTTAACATATAACATGGTAGCTTTATAGCCAACAAGTTACTATTCCAGTTACAATAATTTATATAAGTTTAATAAAGTTAATCCTAAATCCTAAATGTTAAATTTCAAGTTAGTTGTAAAAAAGAAAAAAAAATATTTCAAGTTTTAGATTTATCTAAAGTGGCTAACTACTTGTATAATGGTTCATAAGTGGGGAAAAGGAAACTACCTTTACCATTCCATTATCCAAAACTCAGCAAACCAAGTCAGGAACGCATAAAAGGATGACTTTGTAATTTCCAGACATTGATTGCTCTGCAATAATTGAATATTATATGTTGGAAGTTGGAACTGCTGCAGCAGCAGGGCAAAGCATAGACTTGGAATGAACTGAGAGAGAGAGAGAGAGAGTGGTGAACGCGAGGCTGTTCTGCTTCACCACGCCGCATCAGGAACATATGCATAAACCTATCACCATAGCCTCACACGTGCCTTTGTCTCTGTACCTTTGGCAAATTCTTGCCTGTCAAATATTTATAGTTTCACCATAGATTTAATGTGACAAAACAATAAACACTTTTGGAAGATAATGAGGAATAATATATAGCAAATTCAATACCTTGCATCCGATTTTATAAAAATCTACATTTCCTGAATTGTAAAAAGAAAGGGAAGACCAGACAAGAAAAAAAAAGAGAGACCCCAAAGCAGGTGTAAATAAAACAAGGAGAAAAAGAGTTTATGTGCTACAGAAGGCAAGCTCAAAGCAAACAGAGACATGCAAGCTGATGTACAGATAGATAAAGTCCCACCTCAAAAAAGCAAAACCTGGAGCTCTCTTTTACGGAACCAAACCCACCATCCGCCTAAGCACATCACCTGGAAATTCAGTGGTGTTGAGTCTCCTGAGTCGGGGGTTGCTGATGCTGATCCTCAGCATCACCACTAGTAGTTTCCTCCTCCAATTTCTCACCCTTTTCACCACAGCAACAGGTCTTATCGCCGAAAGAAGAAGACCTGCTAGAAGAAATGGGGGTGGCCAAGAACGTCGGCTTTACTTCGCCTGCCATTATCACAAGAAACTTTTGTTCCATAACAGTAGCTCCTCCTTTCTGGGTCTCATCTCCTGCTTCCAAGTCTCTGTCCCCTTCACCTCTCTCGCCATTCTCAAGGTACCCTGACAGTTTCCAATAAGAACAAGCAAGTATGAGGAGCGCAAAGGCTATGAGACCAAGCATGGCAGCCAAGCCGCCGAACAAGTAGGGAACTGGTGAATGCCATGGCGAGTGTGGAATCGTGGAAGGCGACGCTGCTGTGACATTGAATGTCTCTCTTGCTGCCATTGTTGTTTGCTTTTAAGCAAAGCTTATACAAGGGAAAGCTAAACAGCAAAGATGGGTATTTTTGTTTTCTCTCTTTTGGTGAGCATTGGGCAGTGGTTACAAGGGTATTTATAAAAGGAAGAAAATGGAGAAAAGTGGGAGGATTATTTTACAATTTAGGTGATATATGGCGTCACTTTTGTACAAATATTGAACTGGGGGCTTCTTCGGGAATTTCGGGAGAAAACAGTACTACGGGCAAACCACTTAACGAGTAGAATGTAGAAACTGGTTTTATAAACGCTACAGTAAAGTTAAAACCAATGATTGGTTATCTAATGAAAATAGCTGAACCCTTCAATTCCTCTTTCTAATCATATCTACGCGGAATGCACAGTTCCACCTGTAAAAGTAAAATTCTTTTATTAACTGTATGTCTCTGGATGTTTCAGTTTCACCATTTTTTACATGTAACTGCAGGGTTTCATGGGTTGGTCGTATAATTTGATAATGGACTTTTTCAAATCGGATCTTAAGAATGGACGTACGGCTGGTCTAGCTTCTATAGAAACATTGATTATTAAGTACACTGTTTTGTGTATAAATATAGATTAGAAGGCAATTGAAGTTAAGGTGTAGTAATTGCTAGAAAACATGTGGCTGTTCTTGCAATTATTGTATTGTGATGACCATACAAATATATCACACAACTATAACAATTACAAAACCAAAATTTTAAGTTTAGAAATTAATTGGAAGCATTCATGCTTCAATAATTTGGTAAAATGATAAGAGTTGCCTATAATTCAGTTGGCCGCCCATGATTAGTTTTTGTTTATATTTTTCCTATTATTTTGAGTCCACAAGCCCTCACAATGGTATTTCAAATCTTCAGCACGGTTTTGGGATTATTAAAACCATTTTACTAACATATTAGATGTTGAAGTTACCAAATATGTTTATCATTTTAATTCATTGAACCTTAAAAACTATTTTTGAAAAATTAATTAACAAATATCTTATTATTAAATGATTTCATAAGATTATGAAGAATTGATTTAATGGTGAAATAGAGATTTTGAAAATTTTGAGGTTTATAAATAATTTTATCTATGATTTATTATAGTAAAATTAAATAAATATATTTCGATTGATTAGTTGAGTTAATTATTATTTAATGCTTTATCAACAAAATAACATTTTAAAACAATGGCAAACAAAAACTCATACTTAAAATGATTAAGTTGGGGATTAGAGAGTGCCCATGGTACAAAGACATTGATTGGATAATGAGTAGGAATAAATGAGCTCTAAGAATAATAATAACATAAAAAGACAAAAGCAAAAAGCTTCTTTGGTTCCACCATTTGCCTAATTTGCGAATTGTGATATAAAATAAATAGGAAATTTCTTTTGTTGCATGATTGATTATATGTTTTGAGTGATATTCCTTTTGGCCTCCAAACCCATCCAAAAATAACCACATGATGCCAAAACTATTTGGTACGGTTATAATCGATCAATTATTATTATTATTATTTTGAAATTAATAAAACTACATTTTTGTAAGATTTTTTTTTCACATGTTTAACTGCACAAATTACAATAATTAATCATAATTGGTAATTTTTATCCATTATATAATTTATTTGTGATAAAAATATATATTTTTATTTATTTATTCTGAAGACGAATTATCATGGATAGTTAAGGAGGTTGGTAGCGCCTTGACCTCCCTCAAATGGAAATTTTTTCTATTTAAACCCTTTAAAATTTTTAAAATTTTCTAAATTAGTAGAAGTAAAATTGCACTTTGACCCCTAAAAATGATAAAATTTTGAATTAATCCTTTAGAAATTATAAACATAAGCTATTAAAATGGTGAAATTACATTTGTACTATCGTAAAAATTACAATTTAATTTCAATCGCCTAATTTTTTTTTGTTAACTTTGCCATTGCATATTATATTTTACAAGAATTTTACTCATCTTTTTAATTTTAAATTTAAATTTAAATTAATTATTTTTATTTAATATCTAATTATTTTAACACATGTATTAAATTTTTTTTATAATAATAACCAATCATGTTATAAATGCTTAATCTTTATATAACTATATATATAAGAGAAAAGGACCTTCCTCATATTGACAAGTGGCACACAACTACCATATTTCTTTTCTTTTTTGTTTTCAATTTATAAAAATAGCTAATTTTCAATTTTGATCATTTTAATATGTTTAAATTGAAGATTTAATTATTTTATTTTTATTTTTAACAGAATATCGTCTTTATATTTTTTCATGATGTTATTAATTAATTTAATATTTTTATAATTTTATAATTAATTCAAATAGTTAAATTATTAAATTTTTAATTAAAATATTATGTGATTATTTATAATTTGAAAGTGAGTTTTTAAATCCAAAAAGTAGATGGATTAAAATTTTAAAATACAAAAAGGAGGGCTAAATTCTAAATGTATAAAGTGCAGAGACTCAAAGTTATAACTGTTTGAACCAAAATGAACCAACTGGAGTATTAGTTCAGAGAGAGAAATCAAATCGATTGACCTATGAATTGATACGGGCAGATTGAGCCGATCTAAAAAACCGATTAATATTATTTTTATTTTTTTAATAATTTATTTAATCGAACCTTATACATCATAGACGTGATCAATTTGACCACAAATTTGATTTAAAATTTTTTCCTTAGAATATATTTTAATTCTCCAAATTTTTATTTTATAATTTAAGATAAACAAATAGTTAACTGAAAGTGGAGTGCGGGTGAATCAAACTAATCATAATTTTAACTCTAAAGAGTGGAGAAAAAAGAAAACGTATGAAAACATTAAGGGTGGGGTGCGCAAGACGGTTCCCCATAAAAAGTCGCTTTAAATTGATTTTTGGGCAAAATCTTGCGGTAGAAAGAGAGAAAAAGCTTTTGTATGGTATGGTATGACAGGGGAGGAGAGGAGAGGACTACTTAAAACGGTTACCTAATAAACATAAAACGGTTTCATGCAAAAGCTTTTGTATTGTACGTGATTCTTCTGCCAACTCTTCTGCTTTACACCCTTATCATATTATTTCTTTTCCTTTTCACTTTTTTTAGAAGAAAACAAAATGAAGCATTTTTCATACTCTTATGATATTATTTTAGTTGGGAAATGTTATCTATAGCGTCACATGCATTAATTAAAATATACTATATTATGACAGTAACTTTATGTAATAAATTTGAAAAAAGTTACTATAAAAATTAAATATCATTTTAGTTAAAATAGTAAAGGTGGAATATTATAATATAAAAATAAATATAAAAATTAGTTTTAAGAGGTTTGATTGATTTTTTAAATTATTTAAATCTAAAAATTATAAAAATATTATAAAAATTTTGAAAATAAAAAAATTTATAGAAATGCTATAATTTTTATTAAATATCATAAAATTTTAAAAATTACAAATACTATTAAGTATTATTAAAATGTTATGAAAATATTAAATAAATATTATAAAAAATTAGTGGTTATAGAAAATTGAATAGAATAATTAAAATGATAGCAATTTATAAAAATTAACATAAAAAATATAAAAATTTATGAAAAGTATAAAAAAAGTAGTAAAAATTTAAAATATACAACAGAAAATTATAGAAATTAATTTTTTGTTATATTGAAGTTTTTTTTTATTATATTTTAATGGTTAGATTGGTGTGAGGTGTTGAGTAAGAGGTGTGAGAGGTTATGAGTTTAATGTTTGGTGGCTTAAATTGAGTGATAAGTAACAATCTTGGTTGATAAGAGATGATGCAATAAACATTTATAAGGATAAGTTAAGGTATGACATAAGGCAACATGTGTGGAAAAACAAAAATGAGTAGTAATTTTTATTAAATTTTTTTATAAATGATTAGAAATTACTAAAATATAATAAAAATTTTAAAAAGTTATAAAAATTAAAGTTATTAAAAATTATTAAATGTTAAAAAATTTAAAATTGCGACTTCATTTATAAATTTTAAAATTTATTATTATTATAATTTTGTGTGATAAAAATCATTTAAGCCCTCTTAAAATAATTATAAAAAATCAATTAAGTCCTCCACGTCAACATTTTTCCATGTCAGATGCCATATCAATCGTCATGTCATCAAAATTTTCATATCAGATATCACATCACCTATCACGTCAGTACATAACGGTCTAGTAGAGGCTTTGATGGAACAATATATTAAGGCTCAATCAATTTTTAACTTTTGATTAAAAGTTTAATTGATTGCACTTTTCAATGAGAGGCTCAATTAATTTTTGAATTAATTTTTAATTTTATTTTAGTAATTAAGTCTTTAAAATATAATTAATTTATTTACATCAATTTTTTAGAAATTAAAACAATTAATATTTAAGATTAGAAATTATGGATTTGCGACATGTTTATTTTTCAACATTATCAAAATATATATTTAGAATCTTTTAACAACAATTACTTAACATTTTATTAAAAATAAAAGTAATTAAATCTATATAGTTATGTGTGAGGCATGTAACATAAACAAAAAAAAAAATACTATAAGCAAGGTTAAAAGTTTTATTTTGTTTCTTACCATACAATTTCTACTAAATTCAAAATGCGAGACACAAATATATGGTAGTAATGAATAACTAGCCCTCTTTCTTCTTTTTATCGCTTAGTCTTTCTCATTAATTTAGTTTCTCTTTATTCTCTTTATTGGTCAGTGATTCCCTTTAATTCAATTTCGTTTTTTACCCTATTTTCCATATTTTTCTATACATAAATCCTTTGATTAATAAAATTCTCAAGTTTTTCAATTTAACGTTTTCTGACTCTTATATAAGGGACATCTGAGATGGAATTCCAAAATGTATTCTAATGTTAAATTCGAGATATTTGTAGGATATCGATTTCAAACGATAAAATTTATCAGAGTAAAAAACGTGAGATAAAGTTCAACATCTTTATGTATTCATTTTATAACTCAAGTAGTTTTTGTGTGACTGACAATTACTAAAGTTGTCATCTCATATTTATGAGCCTTGTTTTTCTTTTGTTTTTTTTTTTGGTCAAAATGAGCCTTACTTGTTATAGCTTTAGATAGTGAGAAAAGACCTGAATATGAAGCGGTTGAAGATACATCTCCAATTGTTGCGCTAATGCTTTGCTGGTTCATTGGCTCATTGCTAGCTGTGTAGTTCATCAATTTTGCACATACCCCTGAGACGTGCTGCTTCATCGGCACTTGCAACTTCACACTATATGTACCTTCATCAATATTTAATAAGGTTTGTGTTATATGCTACTAAGTTTGAAAATAAATAATTACAATTCAGTACCATAAATAATTCAATTTTTTAAAGATAAAAAATTTATTTATAAAATTATAAATTACATTAATGTTTATAAAATTTAATTAAAATGATTTTTATGACGACAAAAATATTATTGTTATAACATAAAAATTGGATGGTTCTTTATGATAGTTCACACCATAAGGGTGCAAAGAGTGATTTATACAGGGTTGGTTCACATTATGGAAGATGCGAAGAGCTACTTGACTTGAAAGTTTTAGAAGGTGAAATCGAGGGGAGTCTTGACAAAGTAAGGACTATATCTTTTCTTTTGTCTTTTTTTTTTATTATTATTAAAAAGTTCTTTTGTCCCCTTTACCCCGGTGATGAGGGATATTTCTAGAGGAATTGAGGATGAGGTGTGGGTTCTAGCTTTTTGAGTTTTCTTACCTCGAGTACAATGATAGGGTGGCGTGCAACACCCTTCAACCATCCTAACATATGGTATAAATAAGAGATGTTACCTAAACACAAAAATAACAAAAATCTCTACTCTTTTAAAAATTTGAAACTTGAAACCTTTTATAAAATCATAAAATGAAGTTTAGGATCATTTGGGGTAGATACATTTTAAAATCATTTAGAAAATGCTTGGGAGTGATTGGAGGTGCTTGAGACCCAAAAAAAGCCACCAAAAGTTGAAATGAGTTAAAATAGTCTAGTGGGAGATAATGTAAGAGCATGATGTTGTGACATTGTAGAATGCCGCGACGTTGTCTTACTTGATGTTGCAACATCACTCTCTGTATGATCAATGTCACGGCATTGCGAGGGACGATGTTATGACGTTGTAGTAGAGTAACCCAAAAACACTTTAAAACATCTTCAAGCATCATCAAATCAAACCAATAAGTTCCGAATCACTTAAAAACATTATTAAAGAACATTTAAACTCAAACTAATTTCATAAACATGTTTAAATCACATCAAAGGCCAAAACTTAAATTGAAACCAATAGAAAGTTTCATAAACATTATGAAATAAAGGTAAGTTTACATTTTAAGAGTAGACACTTAGCCTATGTACAAACCATTAAAAATTCTTCTAATACAAAGTAATACAATAAAATCCACTATGTTATTCCAACCTTGCACAATGATGTGATTCTTTGAAGACACGATCTCTAACTTCTCAAGAAGGTGCTCCATTTACACGTTTAAACTACTAACACATTAAGCTCAAATAGCTTAGTAAGCACACTAAAATTTATCAATTCTTACACTTAGCATTTAGTTATTTTATTAGTTACATGTTTCACTTAGTTATGCCACTTAATAATGATAATTTATTTCTCTCCAATTATCCATTTATTTCACTAAAACTCAAGGTCTTTCCACGCATTTAATCACTTTACACTCCTGAGATAATTTCCATTTATTAGTTCTTTTACTCACTTGTTAAGCACTCACATACATTATCAATTTATTAGTTCACTAATTGAATTATTACTCAATTTTCACAAGTATTCACATGTAACAACCCTTTTTTAGTGATATCAAAAAAGTAATTTCGGGACCACAAATTCGACAAGTAAGTTTGTAATTATTATTATTTAATTTATATGAGTCAACTATAATTTTATATTAAGTTTTGATTTCATAAATTTTAGTTTATTGAACAAATAGTAAAGATAAGTGGTTGGTTCTAAAAGTTAAGTGGTTTTGGAAAATGAGGTTTTGGGACCTCGTTTTTATAAACAGGGCCATAAATATTTTTATTAAATATTTACAGAGTTATTATAATGGTATATTGAAGTTTGGTCCGAAAATTTTAATGTTTGGCTAGTTAATTAAGGAAAAAGGACTAAATAGTAAAAACTATAAAACTTCATCACTATTGATTATTATTAAGTAAAGTGCATAATTAAGGTCTGTTTAAGGATTATAAGGCAATAAAGCCATTATTAAGTTGGTGGATGGTATTTCACATTATTTTATATTAAAATAATGTATATGTTAATTAATTTAAATAATAAACATTTGTTAAAAAGATAAAAGAAAAAAAAAGTTAATATCATCTGCTTTCATGTTTTCTTTTGTTCCACCGAATACACCATTGAAGAACATCCAAAAGCTTATTGATTTTAAGTATAGATATTTTCCACACGCCATCAAGCTGTTACACGGTCTAGTGACACGGTCTAGTGACACAGTCTAGTGACACAGTTGTGTGACTTTACATTGAGCTGAAAATGGTCTGGTACATGCTCGGCGACATGACCGTGTGACCCTAAGTTACACGGGCACAATTTGTTACACAGTTTGGCCATACATTCATGTATTTGAGACACACGACCTAGGCTTCATCACATGGCTTGGCTACATGGCTATGTGACCCCTTTTCCCAAAATTTTCAAATTGTCCATATTTTTCTGTTTTGTTTTATAACATCCTAATTTTGGGCCTAGTCAGAACAGTGGTTTCGGGACCATAAATCTGAGGTCATAAAATTTATTTTAGTATTCTTTTGAGGTTTATAGCATGATAATAGGATTGTGTAAAAGTTTTGTTAAGAAATTTTACCGTTTGTATGCTTAATTTGTGAAAAAGGTCTAAATCGCGTAAAGTGCTAAAGTTGTGTTCTATTAGCTAAATGTGTTGGTTAGCTATGGAACTTAAAATTTGAGGTCCTTATTGAGTAATTAAACCATTTAGGGAGATGATTGATGTACATAGAGTGTAATAAATGAAATGTCAAAGTTGGTGAAGTTGGCATTTTGATTACAAAAGCTTAATCTAATAAAAGGAAAAGAAAAAGAAAAGCCAAAAAGCTATCATCTTTTTCCTCCTTCATGCCATAGCCAATTCTCACACTTGGAGAAGAGAAAATTTTTTTGTTCAAGCCATTTCCCTTGTATGTAAGTCATTTTGGTGTTAGTTTTTGATGTTTTTGAGATTCTTGAAGCATAATATAGCTATTTCTACCATTTTTTTGAGCTAGAGTTTATGTTCAAAAATTTACCCATGTGTGTCATGCATGTATTTTGATGATCAATGGAGGAATATGGAAGTTTTGTGTTAGATAAACATCTTTTTCTAAGTGATTTTATTGAAAACACCTAAAAGGACTTGTTTGTAAAACATGTAAAAATAGGTGTTAAAAATGTAATTTGATGAAAAATGTAGGCTGCTATAGGGGGATTTGAATAGGCTAGGCTTAGGTAACCAAGAAAATGGACATATTTCACTTTACGAGCCTAGGGGCTAAATTATAATTATGTGAAAGTTTAGGGGCAAAAATACTTAAGGTACAAATATCACGACATTTGGGGTTGGATGAGATCCCGTATAAGACCATATCTGGGATATGGGATTGGCATTGGTATGTGTTATCATGTAAGACCATGTTTGGGACATGGCATTGGCATCGACATATGAGATCCCATGTAAGACCATGTTTGGGACATGGCATTGGCATCGTTTGGTGATCCTATGTAAGACCATATCTGGGATATGACATTAACATCTTACTATGTGAACGGGGTTTCCCGAGTATCTGTTAGTATTCTAAATAGTTCAACGGGCAGACTGAGGATGTGTTAGAGAAATTACAAGGTATGATCATGTTGAAAGGGTACAGGTATGTAGTCAAGCTCGTAGTATTGAGATTACGAAATGATAAAGCTTCGATAAGAGGAGAATAAAGAAATTATGATATTGAGTTCTATTGAATATTATACAAATTGAATGAGGTAGGGTAACTACAATGATTATTGAGAATGAGACGAGATGACTACAATGATTATTGAGAATGAGATGAGTCAAGTTATGTTATGTATGTGTATGGGAATGCATATTATTATTACTTATTAATTACATGCAAGCTTACTAAGCTTTATGCTTACCCCCTCTCTCTTCCTTGTAGTATCGCCAAGTTAGCTCGGGGATCAAAGGACGTTGGAGGCTCGTTCACACTATCAATTGTATCTTTTGGGTATAGCTAGTCTCAACATTTTGAGTATGACATGTATAGGAACCTAGTCTTTTAGTTATATGTCTTATTGGTCTAACAAAATGTGTTGGCTTATAATGATAGTTGATTCATTTTTTGTATGGCCATGAGATATGGCTCATAATGGTTATTGGGTTGTAAACCTATTCATCCATGTATGTATGTGCCAATTCAATTATGATATGGCCTATGGTTATTGATGATTGAATGTTGATGAATGTCGTGTGTGTATAAGATGGTATGAGAATGCATGCATGTAAGTCTAAGAAATATTGCTTATACGTATATGCATGTTGGTAAGATTTGATTTGTCATATTAGGGAGTCTTACATGAGTATAATGTGATAGGAAGTTGTCATGCTTAAGATATGTTTATGAGTGTTGAGGTATCATTGAATCCATATATGTGTTTGTACAAATAAAGGTGGCAATTGGCTTGGAAAATAGCCTTAAAGTTGCCCACACGGGTAGACACAAGGGCGTGTGTATAGACCGTGTGTGACACATGGCTTGCCCTATAGGCGTGTGATCCGGCCGTGTGTCCCCTACACCCTAATTAATGCAAAACAAAATGCCTAGTAGTAAACACACAGGCAGAGACACGGTCGTGTGTCCCGGCTGTGTGAGAGACACGGCCTCAGAACATAGGTGTGTGCCTAGGCCGTGTGAAGTCTACACCTGATTTTAGAATTTAATTCGCCACACTGCCTAAGGACATGAGTATGTGCCTTGGTCGTGTGACCTTATTTGGTTGATGGCGTCATAGTCAGAGAGTTAACGGGCTGAGGACACGGGCGTCTCCCAAGCCACACGGGCGTATGTTACCACACGACCTGCCCGCACGGGCGTGTGACTATCTAAAATATGAAAATTTTTCTAAGTGTTGTAAAAGTTTTTGAAGTTCCCGGTTTAGTTTTAAATCTTTCCCGATGCATGTTTTGGGCCCCGTAGGGCCGTATAAGGGACGTTAAATATATGTTTGAAGGACCTTAATTGGAACAAAATTTTATAGTCCAGTTTTATGTGTTTGATTGCATTCAAGTACAGTAATGCCTCGTACCCTATTCCGACATCGAGTATGGGTAAGGGGTGTTACATGTTTCATACTAGTCCCTGATTATTTCTATTATATTTTTAAGGCCTTATAGGCTAGAATTAAGCTTTGTATATGATTGAATGACATGTTTATTAAATGAATTATTATTGAATGTTTCGAGAATAAATTTTTAAAATGAAATGTTTTACTTGTGTTCTATTAAGTGTTGTAACTTCCCATAACCCTAATCAGGTGCTGTGATAGGTTAAGAGTGTTGCATCACAAACTTCCGTTATTTATGGGACTTGTAACTATGTCATTTAACTCATTCTACTTTTTAAACACTTGGTACTTCACAATTAAGTTCATGTTTTGTTAATTTCATTTATTAATAATGTTAACATTCACCTTTTAAGTCCACTTACATTCAACTATTCACTTTTATCTCTCTTTTTTACTTAGGTCATTTTGTTCTTACCCATTGCAAAACTTAATATCATCAAAAGTCAAATTAACACTTATTATGAACACTTAGCCTTAGTAAAATTTAGTAAAATAAGACTTGAATACTTGGGATTCCAACCAAACACCATACACTTTCACTAAAGGTGCATCCCAACCATTATACCAAACACTATGGCCCTTACTATGCACTTATGCGTAGCTCTATAAGGCACATATTGTTGTCTTAAACAAATCATTGTCTTCTAACACAAGAAATATGTAATGCCCCAAAATTTTCTTGGTTCTTCATGTTGAATATCAACACTGACTACCGCCAAATGTGCAAACGTTTGGACTAGGAATACTACAATAGAAAAATATGAAATTAAAGTAGTAATGTCCACAAATATATGAGTCAAATTGTAATATAGTATTGTACAATGGGGTACAAGAAGTACTTCGAGGATCATACCCAAGAGAGGATGGATTAAACTTGATATTATTTTCTACAATGACTGGTCTAAATAATAAGAATTGAAATATATTGTAATAGCCCGTTTTAGGGTCAAATCAGAATAGTGGTTTCGGGATCACAAATCTGAAGTAGAAATATTTATTTTATTATTTCTTTAAAGTCTACAGCATGATAGAATAATTGTGTGAAAATTTTGTTAAGAAAATTTTATCGATTGAGTGCCCAATTTGACTAGATGGACTAAATTACAATAGGTACAAAACTTGAATTCTATAAGTTAAAGGTGTCTAATTGTTATGATATTTTAAATTAGAGATCCTTAAATGGTTATTAGACCATTATACTTTATAATGGACAAAAAATGGACATGGTTAGATAAAATTCCAAAGTTTTGCATTAAGGGCATTTTGGTAAGCTAGTAATTAAATGATTTAATAAGCTAAAAATAAGTCAAAAATTTTATTCATCTTCATCCTCCTATGCCAAAATTTCAAGGGAGTCCATAGCTAGGTTTTTGGCCACTTTCAAGCTCGATTTCCGTTCTTGCCCCGTTTTTAATGATTTTTATGTTTTTAAAGTTGTCTCAACCTAATCTTGCTATTCTAAGGACTAATTTGAAAGAAAATCAAAGCCTATAATTTTATCCATGTTGAATAAGCTTGTATTTTGATGTTTAATGTTAGAAAAGGCATGTTTGTTGTTAGTTAAACATCATTTACAAAGTGATTTTTGATGAAAATGTCAAAAAGGGACATAATTGTAAAAGGTTGTAAAATGTGTGGTAAAATGCGAATAAATGGAAAATGTGGGCTTTCATGAGCATGAAAAACGTTCGGCTAGGCTTGGGTAATGAAGAAATTGGATGAAAATCATTTTACGAGCCTAATGACTAAAATGTAAAATGTTAAAAGTTTAGGGGCAAAAGTGTAATTTTTTTCATAGTGTGTTTTTGGGCTGTATTGAATAATGTGATGATTAAATAAGTTAAATTCGATATTATAAATCAAGGAAAACGAAGCTCGAGTGTAGACCGGGGAAAGAACAAGGTTGTGAAGTAAATCGAACTAATAGTCATTTTTTAACCGAGGTAAATTCGTGTGTTAAATAAGCTTTAATATAATTGTATTTAAATTCTTTAATATTGCATGAACTGTAAGATTGATTGTATGGAAGAGTTTAATTCTACGAACGAGTTCAACGATGATTCGACAAGTAAGAAATCTCGTTTGAACCTTAGGATAGAATAGGATACAAGTGACATGTCACTAGGGTTACCATGCGTTATATGATTATGTGATCCGGGTGCTGGTCCTGCACGTCCTACTGGTGGCTGAGTATACTAGCATATGTTATGGTTACTTGACAACTTGTGTGAGCAGCACCGTATAGCTACGTCTGGACTGACAGCTTGTGTGAGCAAGCCTGTCAATAGCTCGAGAGCGAGCAATTATGAGATAAGAGACTTAGGTAGCATTGGCTACATATGTGGCACTTAGTTTGCAAAATTCCCAAGTATCCGACATTATTATTTCGAGTGGTTTATTGGTATGTCAAAAATGAAAATACGTGTAAGTTCATTTCAAGATGGTATAGGTATGTACATAAAGCTTAGGTTTATTGAATCTCGAAAAATGATGAATTCAAGGTAAATTGGTGAAGAAATGAATTATGATTGTGAAACTCATGGAATATTATGTTATCATATATTATGTTACTTGCATGATCAATGTATGATAAGGTTTGCTTATTTCTTAGAGATGAACTTACTAAGCTATATAGCTTACTCCGTTTATTTTTCCATGTTTTATAGTGTCGCCAAGCTAGCTCGGATTGGGGATCGTTGGAGATTGGCCTTACACTATCAAAACTATCATTTTGGTTATTGATGAAATTTAGCATATTGAGTATATGACATGTATAGGGGCTTGGTCATTTGGTTATATGTGTCATTGTGGATTTGGCCAAATGTATTGGCTTATAATTGTCAAAGGTTTGATGTGGCCTTTAGCCATGTAACTTGGCTCATTTTGGTTGAATTGGTTATAAGCTTATATATTATATATGCATGTATGTGTCAATGTCTTGTTGGTGATGTAGTTTATTAATGCTTGGCAAATGGTTGAGTGTGGCTTAATGGGTTGTTGATGAATGGTTAAGTATGGCTCATTGGTATGTTAGAAAAATCTAAGTAGAATTATACATGACGAAAGTGTGTTTATGGATGCCTTTGAATGTGAAATTGGTATGTTTGATTTGGCATAATGAAATGTCATGTATATTGTAGATGATGGTATCGCATTAACATGTTTTAGCTATAATTATGAATGTTTTGGTTGCTAAGTATGCCATGAATTGTGAGAATGTGTTTCCACTGAGGCTATCATGTGCAAGAGAATCAAAGATGGGTTGAATGAAGATATCAGACTGCTAGTTGGATTTTAATGTTGAAAGAATTTGCCGTGCTACTCGACCGAGCTTGTAAAGCTGAAGAGTTAGCAAGGAAAAGAGAAAAGATGAGTTTGAGGCTAGAGACTCAAGAAAAAGACTGATGAATAAGTCATTTCAATCTTCGTCAAAGAAGTCGAGAGATTTGTAAACTCGTTCGAATGCTTCAGTTGAGTGTCCCAACAGAGATAGTGGGAAGTAGTATTCAAGTTCTAAGGCCTAAACTATGTCAATAGCGAGCGTTGGTAATGCTAGGTTTAATAGACTTGAATGTCAACACTGTCGTAGATGACATCCTGGTGAATGTAGGATGAATAATGGAGCTTTTTTTAAATATGGCTCCCAAGATCACTCCATTCGAGATTGCCTTGAAATGATTGAGAAAGAAAGTTTTCAGAATGTAAGGTCGAGTAACACTACCACTAGAAGAATGCCACCGAGAAATACTGGAAGTGGGAACAGTAACAGAGGTGTGACAAAAGAGTTAATTGCGAGATCAAAAGTCAGAGCACCTACTAGAACCTACGTTATTCGCTCTCGTGAAGATGTGTCATCCCATGATGTGATCACTGGTACATTTTCTCTCTATGATACTCATGTAGTTGCATTGATTGATCCTGGATCGACTCATTCTTATATTTGTATAAATTTGGTATCTAGTAAGAATTTTTGCCTGTTGAGTCTACTAAATATGTGATTAAGGTGTCGAACCCCTTAGGCAAATATGTTCTAGTTGATAAAGTTTGCAAGAGTTGTCCTTTAATGATTCGAGGTCACTTTTTTCTGACCGACTTAATGCTTTTACTATTTGATGAGTTCAATGTAATTCTTGAAATGGATTGGCTGACTTTACATGATGTCATAGTAAATTGTAAACGAAATACTATTGAACTGAAATGTCAAAATAATGAAATTCTTCGAGTTGAACCGGATGAGTCGGGTGAGTTACCGATTGTGATTTCGTCGATGTCGGCTCAAAGATATTTAAGAAAAGGTTGTAAAGCATTTTTTGTGTATGTACTGAATACGAAAGTGTCTGAATTGAAGATTGAATCTATGCTGGTACTTTGTGAATATCCGGATGTGTTTTCAGAAGAGTTGCCTGTATTACCACCGATCAGAGAGGTTGCGTTTACTATTGATTTAGTACCGGGAACTACACTGATATCGATAGCTCCCTATTGAATGGCTCCGACCGAATTGAAAGAATTGAAAGCTCAGTTGCAAGAGTTGACAGATAAAGGTTTTGCGAGACCAAGTTTTTCACTTTGGGGTGCACCAGTGTTGTTCGCCAAGAATAAGGATAGATCCATGAGACTTTGTACTGATTATCGTTAGCTTAACAAGGTTAGATAAAGAACAAGTATCCTTTACCGAGAATTGATGATCTTTTTGATCAATTGAAAGGGGCAACAGTGTTCTCGAAGATAGATTTAAGGTCTGACTATTATCAGCTGAGAGTTAAACACTCGGATGCGCCAAAAAATGCATTCAAAACAAGGTATGGGCATTATGAATTTCTTGTTATGACTTTTGGATTAACTAATGCGCTTGCCATTTTTATGGATTTGATGAATTGAATCTTCAGATTGTATCTGGACAAGTTTGTAGTCGTGTTTATTGATGACATTTTAATTTATTCCCAAGATAGGTCTGAGCATGCCGAACATTTAAGGATTTTATTGTAGACTTTAAGAGATAAGAAATTGTTTGCTAAGTTCAGAAAAAGTGAGTTTTGGCTTTGAGAAGTTGGATTCTTGGGGCACATTGTTTCAGTAGAAGGTATACGGGTTGACCCGAGTAAGATTTTAGTAGTTGTTAATTGGAAACCACCGAGAAATGTATCCGAAGTTAGAAGCTTTTTGAGCTTAGTTGGTTATTATCGACGTTTTGTTAAAGGATTTTTGATGATTGCTACACCCATGACTAAATTGTTACGAAAGGATGTGAAATTCGAGTGGTATGAGAAATGTCAAAAGAGTTTTGAACTATTGAAAGCATTGTTGATTAAGGAGCCAGTGTTAGTGCAACCTGAGTCGGGAAAGGAATTTGTGATTTTTAGTGATGCATCATTGAATTACTTAGGTTGTATGTTGACGCAAGAGGGTAAAGTGATAGCTTTTTCCTTGAGACAGTTGAAACCGCACGAAAAGAACTATTCAACGCACGACTTGAAATTAGCCGTTATTTTGTTCGCTTTAAAAATTTGGAGGCACCATTTATTCAGTGAGAAATGTCATATGTTTAACGATCACAAGAGCTTAAAGTATTTGATGACTCAAAAGGACTTGAATCTGTGACAACGGAGATGGCTTGAGCTATTAAAAGATTATGAGTTGGTAATTGATTATCATCCGGGAAAGGAGAATATAGTCGCCGATGCTTTAAGTAGGAAATCTTTGTTTGCTTTGAGAGTAATGAATACACAACTAAATTTATCTGATGATGGTTCGATTCTAGCTGAGTTAAAAGCTAGACCGGTATTTCTTTAGCAAATTTGTGAAGCTCAGAAACGTGACGAAGAACTTCAAGCTACAAGGGTTCAGTGCAAATCGACTAGTGATTTAGACTATCAGATTAGAATCGATGATTGTTTGATGTTCTGAGGTAGGATTTGTGTATCGAGAAATACCAAGCTTATTCAAAAAATTCTTCACGAAGCACACAGTGGTTGCTGTCTATTCATCCAGGAAGTACAAAGATGTACAATGATTTAAAGAAATTGTATTGGTGGTCGGAAATGAAATGAGATATTTCTGAATTCGTATCAAAATGTTTAATTTGTCAACAAGTAAAGGCCGAACAGTAAGTACCTTCAGGTTTACTTCAGCCTGTGATGATTTTTGAGTGGAAATGGGACAAAATTACGATGGATTTCGTAACTGGATTACTTTTGACTCTGAAGAAGAAAGATGTTGTTTGGGTCGTTGTTGATAGATTGATGAAATTGACTTATTTTATTCTGGTACGTACCGACTATTCACTTGATAAGCAAGCTGAATTGTACATTACTGAGATTGTTAGATTGCACGGGGTGCCTATATCTATTATTTCAGATAGAGATCCAAGGTTTACATCTCGATTTTAGAAAAAGTTGTAAGAGGCTTTGGGTACAAAGTTGAACCTTAGTACCACATTTCATCCGTAAACCGATGGTCAATTTGAAAGAACAATTCAAGTTCTCGAAGATATTTTCACTATTGTGTTTTAAAGTTCGAAGGTAGTTGGAAAAATATCTACCTTTAGTTGAATTCGCTTATGAAAATAGTTTTTAGTCGAGTATAAAGATGGCACTATATGAGGCATTGTATGGTCGCAAGCTCGGCGGGAAACAAATTCATTGGGTTGATTTGGTTAGACAAACCGAAGAGAAAGTAAAAGTAATCTGTGATTGTTTAAAAGCAGCTTCGGATCGACAGAAATCATATGCAGATTTGAAATGAAATGATATTAAATTTCAGGTCGGTGATCTGCGGAAGTAACTCTTTAGATTCAGCCGCAAGGGTAAACTGAGCCCGCGTTTTATTGGTCCTTATGAGGTTATTGAAAGAATAGGACCGGCGGCCTATTGGTTAGCTTTACCAACAAAGTTAGAAAGGATCCACAATGTGTTTCGTGTATCGATGTTGTGCCATAATCAATCAGATCCTTCTCACATAATTTCATTGATAGAGGTCGAGATTCGACCCGATATGACTTATGGTGAAGAACCGATCAAGATTTTAGCTTAGATAGTTAAACAGTTGAGAAATAAAAGCATAGCCCTAGTGAAAGTCTTGTGGCAAAGACATGGGGTCGAAGAGGCTACATAGGAACCTGAGGAAGCTATGAGAAAACAATACCCAAACCTCTTTTCTAGTAAGATTTTCGGGGACAAAAATCCCTAAAGTGGAGAGTTGTAACAGTCTATTTTTGGGTCAAATTAGAACTGTGGTTTTGGGACCACAAATCCAAAGTAGAAATATTTATTTTATTATTTTTTTAAGGTTTACAGCATGATAGAATAATTGTGTGAAAATTTCATTTAGAAAATTTATCGATTGATTGTTCAATTTGTTTAGAAAGACTAAATTGCAATAGGAGCAAAACTTGACTTCTATAAGTTAAAAGTGTCTAATTGTTATGAAATTCTAAATTAGAGGTTCTTAAATGGTAATTATACCATTATGATTCATAATGGACATGGTTAGATAAAATTCCAAAGTTTTGCATTATGGGCATCTTGGTAAACTAGTAATTAAATGATTTGATAAGCTAAAAATAAGTGAAAATTTTTATTCATCTTCATCCTCCTATGCCGAAATTTCAAGGGAGTCTATAGCTAGGGTTTTGGCCATTTTCAAGCTCGATGTAAATCCGTTCTTGCCCCGTTTTTCATGATTTTTATGTTTTTGAAGTTGTCTCAACCTAATATAGCTATTCTAAGGACTAATTTGAAAGAAAATCAAAGTCTAGAATTTTATCCATGTTGAACAAGCTTGTATTTTGATGTTTAATGTTAGAAAATGCATGCTTGTTGTTAGTTAAACATCATTTACGAAGTGATTTTTGATGAAAACATCAAAAAGGGACCTAATTGTTTAAGGTTGTAAAATGTGTGGTTAAATGTGAATAAATGGAAAATATGGGCTGCCATGAGCATGAAAAAGGTTCGGCTAGGCTTGGGTAATGAAGAAATTGGATGAAAACCATTTTACGAGCCTAGGGACTAAAATGTAAAATGTTATAAGTTTAAGGGCAAAAGTGTAAATTTTACCATAGTGTGTTTTTGGGCTGAATTGAATAATGTGATGACTAAATAAGTTAAATTTGATATTATTGATCAAGGAAAACGAAGTTCGAGTTTAGATTGGGGAAAGAATAAGGCTGTGGACTAAATCGAACTAATAGCCATTTTTGTAACTGAGGTAAGTTCGTATGTTAAATAAGCTTTAATATAATTGTATTTAAATGCTTTAACATTGCACGAACTATATGATTGACTATGTGGAAGAGTTTAATTCTACAAACGAGTTTGACGACAATTCGACAAGTAAGAAATCTCGTTTGAACCTTAGGAATAGAGTAGGACACAGTAACATGTCACTATGGTTGCCATGTGTTATGTGATTATGCGATCCGGATGCTGGTCCTCTACGTCCTACCGGTGGCTGAGTATACCACCATATGTTGTGGTTACTTGATAACTTGTGTGAGCAGCACCGTATAGCTACGTCTGGACTGACATATTGTGTGACCTGGGTCGTCGATAGCTCAAGAGCGAGCAATTATGAGATAAGAGAATTAGGTAGCATTGGCTACATATGTAGCACTTAGTGTGCAAAATTCCCGAGTATCCGACATTATTATTCTGAGTGGTTCATGGGTATGTCAAAGATTAGAATACATGTAAGTTCATTTCGAGATGGTACAGGTATGTGCATAAAGCTTAGGTGTATTGAATCTCAAAAAATGATGAATTCAAGGTAAGTTGGTGCAGAAATGAATTATAATTGTGAAACTCACGGTATATCATGTTATCTTATATTATGTTACTTGCATGATCAATGTATGGTAAGGTTTGCTTATTTCTTACATATGGACTTACTAAGTTATATAGCTTACTCCATTTATTATTTCATGTTTTGTAGTGCCGCCAAGCTATTTTGGATTGGGGATTGTCAGAGATTCGCCTCACACTATCAAAACTATCATTTTGGATATTGATGAAATTTAGCATATTGAGTATATGACATGTATATGGACTTGGTCATTTCGTTATTTGTGTCGTTATGAATTTGGCCAAATGTATTGGCTTGTAATTGTCAAAGGTTTGATGTGGCCTTTAACCATGTAACTTGGCTCATTTTGGTTGAATTGGTTGGAAGCTTATATATTATATATATGTATGCATGTGTTAATGCCTTGTTAGTGATGTAGTTTTTTAATGCTTGGCAAATGGTTGAGTGTGGCTTAATATATGCATGCATGTGTCAATGCCTTGTGAGTGATGTAGTTTATTAATGCTTGACAAATGGTTGAGTGTGGCTTAATGGGTTGTTGATGAATTGTTAAGTATGGCTCATTGGTATGTTAGAAAAATCTAAGTAGAATTATACATGATGAAAGTGTATGTGTGGATGCCTTTGAATTTGAAATTGGTATGTTTGATTTGGCATAATGAAATGTCATGTATATTGTAGATGATGGTATCCCAATTAACATGTTTTATCTATAATTGTGAATGTTTTGGTTGCTAAGTATGCCATGAATTGTGCCATTGAATTTGTGTAAATGTAGATGTAAATAAGGGTGACAAATGGCTTGGTAAATAACCGCTATTTTGTCCACACGAGTAGACACACGACCTATTCCATGGGCATGTGTTCCGGCCGTGTGTCCCCTGCACCTTAAACTTTAGAAATAGTATGCTCAGAAATAAGCACACGGGCAGGGACACGGGTGTGTGTCTCAGCCGTGTGAAGGACAGGGCCTCAGGCACTAGCGTGTGTCTCGGGCGTGTGAAGTCTGCACCTATTTAAATTAAAATTTAATTACACACACGACTTAGCACACGGGCGTATGACTTGGTCGTGTGACATCAATTTGTACATGCATTGTAGGTCAGAGAGTTACACGGGTTAGGGACACGGGTGTGTGTGACCACACGGCCTGCCCACACAGGCATGTCTCAAACCACATAGGCGACCCCTGTTTATAGCAAAAATCTTCTAAGTTTTTTGAAGAATTTCTAAAGTTCTCGGTTTAGTCTCGAACCACTTCTAAAGTATGTTTTGGTCCTCGTAGGCTCGTATTAGGGACTTTATGATTAAATACGAATGGTTTTAATTTGTATGCAAATTTATGACTCGGAAGGTGTGATTGCTTGAGTTATAAGTCCGATAACAACTCGTATCCTATTCCGGGGTTGAATATGGGTAAGGGGGTGATACAAATTATCTCTTATGTGATGTGACTTATAAATGCTTGATAAATGGTTGAGTGTGGCTTAATGGGTTTGTTGTTGAATGGTTAAGTTTGGCTCATTGGTATACTAGGAAAACTGTGTAAAATTATGCATGTTATTGGTAGCCATATTGGAACTTGTAAAATGTGAGTTGGAATGATATTTTTGGCAAATTATGGTGTTGTAAAGGTGTTGAGTGTGGATAATGAAATGACATGATTTGTCCTTGGTTTGTGGATGTTTGGTTGCTTAAGTATATTGTAACATCCCAAAATTGTGTCTAGTCAGAATATTGGTTTCGGGACCACAAATTCGACATCAAAATATTTGTTTTATGATTATTATGAGGTCTAGGATATGAAAATAAGCATGTGTTAAAGTTTCATGAAGAAATTCTAAGTATAAGGTGCCCAATTGGTAATTAGGGACCAAATTGAATAAGTTGTAAAACTTTGGTTTTGGGAGAAATTTGTATGAAATTGCTTTGAATTATTAATTAGAAGCTCTTAAAGAGTATTTTGCCCAATTTCTAAGTTTTTGGACAAAAATGAGCATGCATGGGAAATTTTGAAAGGTTAGCAAGGAAGGACATTTTTGTCATTTGGTAATAAAATTAATAAAAAGGGAAAAAGGAAGCAAAATTCAGCCAATTATTCTCCATGGCTGCTGAATTTTGAAGAGAAACCATAGCTAGGGTTTTCAACATTTCCAAGCTCAATAGTGAGTGTTCCCTAGCCCCGTTTTTAATATTCTTTGTATTTTTGAGATCCTCGTAACATGCTTTCTCCATTTCTACCCATATTTCAAGCTAGGGTTCATGTTTAGAAATTTACCAATGCATGAGATGCTTGAGTTGTGGTTATATATGGAGGAATATGAGATTTTAAAGGATAGTAAACAACTTTTACTAAGTAGATTTCCATAGAAATGTCTTTAGGGACCTATTTGAAAAAGGTATAAAATGTGTAGTAGAAATGTGAAATAGAGGAAAAAGTGGGCTGGTATGAGCTTATGATACATTCGGCTAGGCTTGGGTAACTTAGAAATTTCATGCAATTCATTATACGAGCCTAGGGACTAATTTGTAAAAGTGTGAAAGGTTAGGGGCAAAATGGTCATTTTTCCTGGAGGCAAAATTTAGGCCCAAAATAATAATGTAATGTATTAATAATTTATTATTTCTTATATAGACTCTGAGAGACCAATTCCGGAAGCCGATCGAGGAAAACAAAAGATTTCGGAATAACCAAAATTCAAATCTGAAACATCTTCCAGGTAAGTTCGCGTAACTCGAATGTAAACTATTTTTAAATACATTAAAGATGTAAGTTCATGTATAAATTATAAAACTGATGTGAAAAATATGATAATTCATGAAAACTGATGTTACAATAAATTGTACCGGTTGAATAAAAAGGATATTTAAGGGATTTCTCGAAAATAAATTAATGGTAGAAAGGATCTAGCCCGGACGGGTGATCCTATAGTGATCTAGCCTCCTGAAGAATATGTGTACTGAAATGGATTTAGCCCGAACGGGTAATCCGATTAGGATCTGAATTTAGCCTGGACTGATAATTCAGATCCGAACTCATAGGAGTATATGTCATTGTAAGGGATTTAGCCTGGACTGGTAATCCCGACATTTGCTTTGTGAGTTTATATTACAGGGGATTTACCTTGGACTGGTAATCCCATCGTAAGAGTGAGGTTCACGGGAGTGCGTATTTAAAATGATCACTTGCATGATTTGACGATAAATGAGATATCCATCGAGATCCCGAGAAATTCAACGGGTTTAAAATGAGAAATAAGAACAAAAATGCTTGAATTGATGAGCTCATCTACGACTAATGTTATAATGTATTTGCCTGAGGCTAACTTGATGGTCGAGTGTATGTGATAGGGAAATTATACTATGCATGTTGGTATGAATATCTATTATGATTTTATGCTAAATAACTGGTAAGTTTACTTTCTCGTTATTCGAACTTACTAAGCATGTAAATGCTTACACCCTCTCTTTTCCCTGTTTCACAGAGCTCGCGGACTTGTGAGGATTGGAAGACGGTTAGAGCATTGTCAACACTATCAACTTGTCTTGCTTTGGTATATAGAAACTTTTATTTTGTTATAATGGCATGTATAGGATTCTTGGTCATTTTGTTATTGTGTCTTTTGGCTAGCCAATGTAAGGGCTTGAATGATATACTTATTCATTTTGTATATGGCCATGGAATATGGCTCATTTTAATGTAGGTTGTAAACCTCCTAATTGTGCATGTTATGCTTAAACGTTTCATGTGATGGTTAAATATGGTATATCATGAATGGACATGTGAAATATGGCCAAATCACTTGGAGATGGTTAAGTCATAATTGGCAATGAGTTATAAAATGAGCCAAGTATAAAATGTGATTATTGAAGTGGTAATCCTTAATACAAAAGGGATAACCTAGCACGTGTTAAACCAATGAGATGAGGTTAACATGCATTCGACTATGCCAAGGTGGGTTATGGACATATTTAAACCATGTTAAATATCATTGATGTTTATAAATGTGTGTGGAAGTTGAGGGTGACCATTGGCTTGGAAAATAGCCTACAAAAAGGTCTACACGGGTAGACACACGGGCATGTGTCTAGGCCGTGTGAGACACTAGGTCAGTCCCCATGGGCGTTTTGTATGGCCGTGTGTCCCCTGCACCTAGAATTTTAGGTCAGTATGCATTGTAGTAAACACATGGGTAGAGACACGACCGTATGTCTCAACCATGTGGAGGACATGGCCTTGCACACGGGCTTGTGCCTTGGCCGTGTGCCCCTAGATGGATGATGACGTCATAAACAGAATGTCCAGGTTTTTGGACACGGGCGATGACAGGGCGTGTCTAGGCTGTGTGAGAGACACGGGCTAGGGACACGGGCGTGTGCTCGGCCGTGTCAAAACCCCTGTAGGTTCGAAATGAAAAAATAAAATAAAATAAATTCCAATAATTAAACACGACTAAGGGACACGAGCATGTCCCAATGCACACGGGCGTGTGCATTGCCTCCATACGGACATGTGAGGTTTAAACCTAGAAATTCCCTAAAGTTTTTTAAAGTTCTCGGGTTTAGTCCCGAATCGCTTTTAATGCATGTTTTGGGACCTCGTAGTTCCATAATTGGGACAATACGATTCTGTTTGATCGGTTTTAAATTGAAATGAAATTTTATAGCCCGTATTTTCTAGTAATGCCCTGTATCTTGTCTCGGTCCCAGGTACGGGTAAGGGGTGTTACATATATCATGATTTATGCCATTGAACTTGTGTGTGTGCATATGGAAATGAAGGTGACAAATGACTTGGTAAATAGCCTTTATTTTGTCCACACGGGCGTGTGTCTAGGCTGTGTGTGACACATGGTCTTCCTCACGGGTATGTGTTTCAGATGTGTGTCCCCTGCACCTAAATTTTGTGAAACGGAATGCCTAGAATTTAGCGCATGAGCAGAGACATGGGCATGTGTCTTAGTTGTGAGAGGGACACAGCCTCACGTATGGGCGTGTGTCCTGACCGTGTGAAGTCTGCACCTATTTTATGAAAATTAAATTAACCACACGGCTTAGCACGGGGCGTGTGACTTGGCCATGTGACTTTAATTTGTTCATGCCTTGCCAAATAGAGAGTTACATGGGTTAGGGACACGGGCATGTGTGACACACGACCTGTCCACACGGGCGTGTGACCTTTGTTAATTGCAAAAATTTTCCAAGTTTTGTAAAATTTCGTAAGTGCTCGGTTTAGTCCTGAACTACTTTCAAAGCATATTTTGGGCCTTATAGGCTCGTATTAGGGACTTTATGATTGAATACAAATGGTTTTAATTTGGATGAAAATTTTATAACTCAATTTGTATGTTTGCTTGTGATGTAAATCCGGTAATGCCTCATATGCTGTTCTGGTGTTGAATACGGGTAAGGTGTGTTACAGTTAGTGGTATTAGAGCTGATAGTGTTACGACTCCTGACAATTTAAAATTGTGTTTTCATCTAGTAAATGGATCCCAACCGAGAGGTAGCTGATGATGTTGAAAGTAATGTGTTGGTCCCTGCCTAACGAACAATGTCATCTGAAAGTAGACCAGTAACAATTAATGAGGGAGGAGAGGCTAGGGAAGCCTTCTTCCAAAGGATGACGAGTGGTTTACCGAGTTTATTCGAAAAAATTCGGCTGCCCAACATTCTCCACCGCTACCTAACCCCTAACCAGTTCCTGTAGCTCCGCAAGGTGTGGAAATCTTAAGATTGAACAAACCTCTAGTTGATAAGATTTGAAAACAAGGGGCTGAGGAATTTAGAGCCAATGTTGACGATGATCCCGAGAGGGTAGAGTTTTGGCTTAAGAACTCTATTAGGGTATTTAATGAGATTTCTTGCACACCAGATGAGTGTTTGAAATGTGCTATATCACTTCTGAGGGACTCGGGCATATCGATGGTGAAATACTCTTGTGCCTGTGGTACTGGAAGAAAGAGTTACCTAGGGTTCCTTCCAAGAAGAGTTCAAAAAGAAACATATCAGTTAACAGTTCATTGATGAGAAACGTAAGGAGTTTTTAAAGCTGAAACACGGCCATATGTCTCTGACTGAATATGAGCGATAGTTTGTTAGGCTCAGTAAGTATGCTCGGGAATGTATTTCCACCGAGGCTATCAATGAGCAAGAGATTCAAAGATGGGTTGAATGAAGATATCAAACTGCTAGTTGGGATTTTAGAGTTGAAAGAATTTGTCGTGCTGGTCAGTCGAGCTTGCAAAGCCAAAGAATTGAGAAAAGAAAGGAGAAAAGCTGAGTTTGAGGCTAGAGATTCAAGAAAAAGACCGATGAATAAGTCATTTCAGTCTTCATCAAAGAAATCGAGGGATTTGTATACTCATCTAAATGCTTCAGCTGGGTACCCCAATAGAGATTGTTGGAAGCAATATTCAGGTTCTAAGGCCCAAATTACGTCAATAGTGACAGTTGGTAATGCTAGGTCTAATAGACCTGAATGTCAACACTGTACTAGACGACATCCCGGTGAATGTAGGATGAATAACCGAGCTTGCTTTAAATGTGGCTCCCATGATCACTTGATTTGAGATTGCCCTGAAATGACTAAGAAAGATAATTTTTAGAATGTAAGACCAAGCAACACTGCCACTAGAGGGAGGGCACTGAGAAACACAGGAAATGGGAATAGTAGCAGAGGTGAAACGAAAGATTTAACTGCAAAATCAGAGGTCAGAGCACCTGCTAGAACCTACGCTATTCACGCTTTTTAAGATGTGTCATCCCCTGATGTTATCACTGGTACATTTTTTCTCTATGATCCTAATATATTTGCATTGATTGATCCTAGATCGACTCATTCTTATTTTTACATGTATTTGGTATCTAGTAAGAATTTTCCTGTTGAGTCTACTAAGTATATGATTAAAGTGTCGAACCCCTTAGGTAAATATGTTCTAGTTGATAAAGTTTGCAAAAGTTGTCCTTTAATGATTCAGGGTCACTATTTTTCGGTTGACTTAATGCTTTTACCATTTGATGAGTTCAATGTAATTCTTGGAATGGATTGGTTGTGTAACAACCTGATTTAGGTCCTAGTCAGAAAAATGGTTTTGGGACCACGAATTTGATGTAGTAAAACTTGTTTTTATTATATTTTTATGGTTTACAATTTTATGGAATGATTTCGTGAAAATTTCGTTTGAAAATTTCGACATTTGAGCACTCAATTTAGCGAAGAGGACTAAATTGTAAAAAGTGCAAAAGTTGAGTTCTACATGCTGGAGGTGTCTAATTGTTATGAAATTTTAAATTGAAGGTCCTTAGATGGTAATTAGACCATTTGTTAAGTTAGTAGACAAAAATGGACATGAAGTAAGAGAAATTTTATGTTTTTAGTTAGGGGCATTTTGGTCATTGGCTAATAAATAAATTAAAAATCAAATTAAAAGCCACTTTTTGTCCATCTTCTTCCCATGGTTGAAATTCTCAAGGGGGAACAATAGCTAGGGTTTGTTCATCTTCCAAGCTCGATTGTAAGTTCATTCTAGCTCCGTTTTTAATGATTTTTATGTTTTTGAGATCATTATAACCTAGTCTAGCTATTTCAAGGAATAATTTGAAAGAAAATCAAAGTTTAAAATTTTACCCATGAAGAATATTTGTGTGTTTTGATGTCTAATGGTAGAAAATGTATGTTAGATGTAAGATAAACAACTTTTGCTAGGTGATTTTTGATAAAAATGTCAAAAGGACCTATTTGTAAAAAGTCACAAAATGGATAGTAAAAGTGTGATTAAATGAAAAATGTGGGCTATTATAAGCATGAAAGAGGTTCGGCTAGGCTTGGGAATCGAAGAAATTGAATCTATTTCAACTCACGAGCCTAGGGACCAAAGTGTAAAAATGTCAAAGTTTAAGGGAAAAATGTATTTTTTCCCTAATGTGATTTTTGAACTGAATTGAGTAATGTGAATAATAAATGAGTTAAATTTGCTATTATAGATCAAGAGAAACGAGGTTTGGACCTAGATCAGGGGAAAAACAAAGTGTTTAACGATTAGGTCCCATTTCTATTATTTTTGTACCGAGGTAAGCTCTTATGTAAATAATGCATTGTTTTAATTATGTTTTAAATGGTTTATTATTTTATGAATTGTGATGACTCACAGACGTATTCGACAAAGTTATGACAAGCATGAAATCCAGGTTGAGCATTAGGAATAGGTAGGATACAAATGTCATGACATTAGGGTTAGTAACACTATGTGTAAGACCATATCTGGGATATGACATCTATATGAGACTTCGTGTAACACCATATCTGAGATACAACATTGATATGAGACTTCGTGTAAGACCATAGCTGGGCTATTGGCATCGATACGAGATTACATGTAAGACCATATATGGGATATGGAATTGGTATGGTATCGTGTGTACGGAACTCCTGAGTATCCTTTAGTATTCCAAGTGGTTCAATGGGTAATTTAATGAGTATGTCAAAGATGAATGGTGTGTAAATCCAATTCGAGATTACTTAGGTATGCACGAAAAACTCATACGTGATGAGCTTGTTATGTGATGAACCCTTGGTAAGGTTATGATTGAGTAAGTTATGATTATAAGATCTTAATAATATTTATGCCAATTATCATCATGTAAATTTTATATTAAATTGTAACAGCTCGGCTTACACCCTAGTCGGAATAGTGGTTTCGGGACCAAAAATTCGAGTCAGAAAAATATTTTAATATTATTTTTTGTGCTTATAATATGTGTATTGACATGTGTGAAAGCTTCGTATGAAAATTTAATTGTTTGTGTGCTTAATTTGATAAAAGGACCTAATTGCATAAAATATAAAAGTGGCCTTCCATTTGTTAAATTGCTTATTTGCTATGTCTTCTTAATTGAGAGGTCCTTATGTTACAATTAGACCATTAAAAGGGTTAATGGACACTAATGACCATTTATTATGTGTTTATTTAATGTTATAATAAAGGTTAAATTTGTAAATAGGTAAATAAGCCTATTATAATAAAACAAAACATAATTTTGCTTCATATGTTCATCACTTTGCTGAAAAACATAAAGAAAATAAGAAGATAAACACAAGTTAGGGTTCGACAAAGACTTTGCTTGATTAAGGTATGTGTTTTGATTCGTTTTTGATAATTTCTACATTTTTGTAATCGTTGCTTAGTAACCTAACATGCCAATGTCTCAATTTCTGATTTTGTTGATGATTTTGAGTTATGCCATTTTTGATAATGTGAACTTTGTGAAGTTTGATGACAGTATATGAAAGATATGTGTTAGATTACTAAGTTTTGTCTTTGAATTTTTGATGAATTTGAGTAAAATGGGCTAAATTGTGAGATTTGTAAATTGAGGGACTAAAATGTGAAATTAATGAAATGTGTGGACTTGTATGAGTACTATGAACATTCGGCTAAGTATACGTATAAAGAAATTTTGTGTATTTTGTGATTTTGTCAAATAATGACTAAAGTGTAAAAATGTGAAAATGTGAGGGCTAATTTGTAAAATGCCCTTAATGTGTGTTTGTAGATTGATTTGAATGATTTGGTAAATAAAAGAGTTAAATTTGAATTTATATAGATCAAGAATTAAAGAAAACAGAATTAGACCGGGGAAAGTCGAAAGTTGTCGAGTAGCTGATTCCGTCTATCCGAATCCGTACGAGGTAAGTCTATATACAAATAAATGTATTTGAAATGGTTTATTTATGCTTATATGTTATTGAACAATAGTGAATGGCTTTATGCTTTGAATATGAGATATCTAAGAAAGTATCAATAAAGTTCTGACGTCTGAAAAGCTCCGTACGAACCATAGGAATAGTTAGGATACATATTTCGTGGCATAGGATCCGATATGTGTTTTCATGTAAGACAACGCTTGGGACGTTGGCATCGACTTATGATTTACGTGTAAAAACACATCTGGGATGTTGGCATTGTATTTGATTTCGTGTAAGACCTTGTCTGGGACAATGGCATTGATATTTGTTTACATGTAAGACCACGTCTGGGACGTTGGCATTGTATGAGCTTTCTAAGATATCCGCGTATCCTTATGATTCCGAACGGCTCAACGGGCATTCTGAGGAAATGAATTATTATGTGAACATGTATCCGATTCAGGTATGTTTGAAATGAGTATCATATTTGATGTTGAAAAGTAAGTATATGTACTTTAGTGAACAAATATTGATATGTGATAAAAGCATGAGAAAATATGTTATATGTGCTAAAGAATTTGGAGTATGTGAAATGTATATATGGACATTGAGGTTTGTGATAGTAGTTGGCTATGAATTATATGTAATTGGATGATAAGCTTTTGAAAGCTTACTTTGTGTGTTGATATCGAAGCTATTGAGAGCTCGAGGGCCATCGAGGATTATCACCACACTATCGAACTCTATTTTGGTACCTTTTGAAAATGTATATATTGAAGTATGGCATGTATAGGATAGAGAATTTTTGGTTATGTTTGGTGATATGCATATCTAGCCATGTGATATGGCTTGGTTATGGATGAGATTATTAATGAATTTGGTAAAAGCTTGTGCTTATAAATGGTATGTTTTGATGTGCTTCAATGGCCTAGTGAAATGGTCAATTTGATAAGGTTTTGGCATGTGAATGAATGAGATGAATTGGAGTTATGAAACATATGATTTAATATGACTTTGGCTTATGATTTGTTATGATTGAATATAGTTTATAAGCTTGAATTTGGTTGATAATAATATGGAATGAATGATGTATATTTTGGTATTGAAATTGGCCGAAATTATAGTGCAAATGTGCTTGGTTTGATACTTGTAGGTTTGACCCAAATTGGGTGGCAAATTGGCTTTTCAAATGAATTATTTTTGTCCACACGGGCAGAGAAACGGGCATATGTCTTAGCCGTATGCGACACACAGCCATGTTGTATGGCCGTGTGTCCCCTGGAGTACCCTACGATTTTAAGTCAGTCTTGAGCAAGGCCAAGACACAAGGGCGTGTGGCTAGTTGTGTGACCCAAGTTAGTTTCGACCACGGCCAAGGAACACGGGCATGTCTTAAGCCATGTGATTAAGTCAGTATGTATGCCGTGATTTGACATGGTCTAGACACATGGGTGTGTCTAATGCCGTGTAAGGCACATAGCCTGCTCACACGAACATGTGGCCAGTATATCTTTGACAAATGTTTAAGTTTTCAAAAAATTTTGTATGTGTTCAGTTTAGTTCCGACCTCTTTCTAAAGCATGTTTAAGGTCTTGTTAACTTATGTAAGGGACTTTGTATTGATGTTTGACCTATGATGCTATGATGTTTGTGAAATGAATGCTAAATGTTTCAATATGTCCAGTAACGCCTTTAACCCTAGTCTTGCGACGGGTACGGGCTGGGGGTGTTACATAAATGTTGGTTTATGATGCCTATTATTTGCATGGGAACTTACTAAGTTATATAGCTTACTCCAGTTTTCTTTCCCTTGTCTTATAGTGTCACCAAGCTAGCTCGGGGATCAGATACTGTCAGAGATCCACTTACACTATCAACTGATTATTTTGGGTACCAATGAATTTGACATTTTGAGTTATGGTATGTATAGGGACTTGGTTGTTTTGTTATGTGTCATAGTTGAATTGGCCTAATGTGGTAGCCTATATTGGTTGATAATTAATTTTATAAATGGCCATTTGGAATTGGCTAATATTGGCCTTACTATATATGCATATGATGATGTTTTCATGGATGTGGAAATTTTCATGGTTTAAGTTGACAAATATGTGATGATTGTATGTGCTAAATGGTAGCATGTGAATGATATGTGGATGTCTTGATTGTGGCTGAATTGGTTGAATGTAATTGCTTGGATTGGTGTTATATTTTGTTGTGTAGGTGTGTGCATAATAGGGTAACAAAATAGCTTGATAAATAGCCTTGTTTTTGTCCACATGGGTAGACACACAGGCGTGTGTCTAGGCCGTGTGTGACACAAGACTTGCCCCCTAGGCGTGTGTTCCGGCCGTGTGTTCCTTGCACCTTAATTGTTGAAAAATAGAATGGTCAGAATTGAGTACATGGGCAGAGACACGAGTGTGTGTCTTAGCCGTGTGGATGACTCGGCCTCATGCAGCCCTGAGCGTGTGAAGTCTGCACCTATTTTATGAAAAATTATGAAAATTAAATCGACCACACGACCTAGCAAACGGAAGTGTGACTTGGCCATGTGACTTCAATTTGTTCTTGGGTGACAAATAAAGAGTTGCACAGGTTAGGGACACGAGCGTGTGTGACCACACAGCCTGCCCACACGGGCGTGTCCTAAGCTACACGGGCGTGTGGCTCTTAAAACATGAAAAATTTTCTAAGTGTTGTGAAATTTTCTAAAGTTCTCGATTTAGTCCCAAACCGTTTCCAATGCATGTTTTGGGCCTCGTAAGTTCGTTTTAGGGATAGTATGAATGTATATGAAAAGTTTTAAATTTGGATGGAAGTTTGCGTCTCAATTTTGTATGTTTGCTTGTGTTTAAGTCTGATAATGCCTCGTACCTTGTTCCGGTGTCGAATACGGGTAAGGGGTGTTACAGATTGACTCTACATGATGTCTTAGTGAATTGTAGACGAAAGATTATTGAATTGAAATGTCAAAATAATGAAATTCTTCGGATTGAACCAGATGAGTCGAGTGAGTTGCATATTTTGATTTCGTCGATGTTGGCTCAGAGGTATGTGAGAAAGGGTTGTGAAGCTTATCTTGCGTATGTACTGAATACGAAAGTGTCTAAATTGAAGATTGAATCTGTGCCGATAGTTTGTGAATATACAGATGTGTTTCTAGATGAGTTGCCTGGATTACCAACGATCAGAGAGGTTGAGTTTACTATTGATTTAGTACCGAAAACTTTACCAATATCGGTAACTCCGTATAGAATGGCTCTGACCGAACTGAAAGAATTGATGTTTCAGTTGCAAGAGTTGACATATAAGGGTTTTGCGAGACCAAGTTTTTTTCCCTAGGGTGCACTAGTGTTATTCATCAAAAAGAAAGACGGATCAATGAGACTTTGTATTGATTATCGTTAGCTTAATAAGGTTACGATAAAGAACAACTATCCTTTGCTAAGAAATGATGACTTGTTTAATCAGTTGAAAGGGGCAACAGTGTTCTCAAAGATAGACTTGAGATCAAGCTACTATTAGTTGAGA
The DNA here is from genome assembly GCF_007990345.1 of Gossypium hirsutum. NCBI lineage: Eukaryota > Viridiplantae > Streptophyta > Magnoliopsida > Malvales > Malvaceae > Gossypium > Gossypium hirsutum. Next base: position 35,915,614 of record NC_053431.1, on the reverse strand, counting down.
GTTAAAAAATCAGATGTGTCGAAGACCAAGTTCAGAATGAGGAACGGGCATTATGAATTTCTTGTTATGCCTTTTGGATTAACAAATGCTCCTGCAGTTTTTATGGACTTGATGAATAAAATTTTCTGACCGTATTTAGATAAATTTGTGGTTGTTTTTATTGATGACATTTTGATTTACTCCTGAGATGAGTCTGAGCATGCCGAACATTTAAGAATTGTCTTACAGAATTTTAGAGATAAAAAATTGTTTACTAAATTCAATAAAAGTGAGTTTTGGCTCCGTGAAGTCAAGTTTCTAAGACACATTGTTTCAGCGGAAGGTATACGGGTTGATCAGAGTAAGATTTTGGCAGTTGTTGATTGGAAAAAACCGGGAAATGTATCCAAAGTTAGAAGCTTTTTGGGTTTGGTTAGTTATTATTGACATTTTGTTAAGGGATTTTCGATGATTACTGTACCTATGACCAGGTTATTACGAAAAGATGTAAGATTTGAGTGGTCTGAGAAATGTCAAAAAAATTTTGAACAGTTGAAAGCGTTGTTGACCGAGGCATCGATATTAGTGCAACCTAAGTCGGGGAAAGAGTTTGTAATCTTTAGTGACACGTCATTGAACGGTCTTGGTTGTGTGTTGATGCAAGAGGGTAAAGTGGTGACTTATGCCTCGAGACAGTTGAAATCGCAGGAGAAGAATTATCCGACGCACGACTTGGAATTGGCTGCTATTGTATTCGTTCTAAAAGTTTGGAGACATCATTTATTTGGTGAGAACTGTCGCATCTTTACTGATCACAAGAGTTTAAAGTATTTGATGACTCAGAAAGATTTGAATTTGCGACAACGAAGATAGCTCGAGTTGTTGAATGATTCTGAATTAGTGATCGACTATCACCTGAGGAAAGCGAACGTAGTTGAAGACGCTTTAAGTAGAAAGACTTTGTTTGTGTTGAGGGAAATGAATAAGCTGTTAACTTTATCTGATAATGGATTGATTCTGGCCGAGTTGAAAGCTAGACTGGTATTTGTTCAGAAAATTTGCAATGCTCAGAAAAGTGATAATGAGTTGCAAGCTAAAAGAGTTTAGTGCCTATTGAATAGTGATTCAGAATATCAGATTGGATCGGAAGATTGTTTGAGGTTCCGAGGTAGGATTTGTGTATCGAGAGATACTGAGCTGATTCAGAAAATTCTTCATAAGGCACATGATGGCTGTTTATCTATTCATCCTGGGAGTACTAAGATGTATAATGATTTGAAGAAATTGTACTGGTGGTCAGGCATGAAATGAGACATTTCAGAGTTTTTAACGAGGTGTTTGGTTTGTCAACAAGTGAAAGTCGGATATCAAGTGCCTTCGGGTTTACTTCAGCCTGTGACTATACCAAAGTGGATATGGGATAGAGTTACAATGGATTTCGTAACAGGGTTACCTCTGACTCTAAAGAAAAAAGATGCTGTATGGGTTGTTGTTGATAGATTGACGAAATTGGCTCACTTTATTCCAGTACGTACTGATTATTCACTTGATATTGTTAGATTGCACGGGGTACCTACTTCTATTATTTCAGATAGAGATCTGAGATTTACGTCGCGATTTTGGAAGAAATTGCAAGAAGCGTTGGGTACGAAGTTAAATTTTAGTACCACATTCCATCCGCAAACTGATGGTCAATCTTAGAGAGTGATTCAAATTCTCAAAGCTATGCTTTGTTGTTGTGTTTTAGAATTCGAAGGTAGTTGGCAGAAATATTTACCGTTGGTTTTATTTGCTTATAATAACATTTATCAATTGAGTATAAAGATGGAACCATATGAAGAATTGTATAGCTGTAAGTGTCGAACTACATTGTGTTGGACCGAGCTTAGTGAGAAACGGATTCACGGGATTGATTTGGTTAGAGAAACCAAAGAGAAAGTGAAAGTAATTCATGATTGTTTGAAAGCAGCTTCAGATCCACAAAAATCATATGCAGATTTGAAACGGAAGGATATCAAATATCAAGTTGGTGATAAAGTGTTTCTGAAAGTGTCTTCGTGGAAGAAAATTCTTAGATTTGGTCGCAAAGGCAAGTTGAGTCCGTGTTTCATTGGGCCGTATGGGATTATTGAAAGAATAGGGTAGTGGCATATCAACTAGCTTTGCCAATGGAGTTGGAAAGAATTCACAATGTGTTTCATGTATCGATGTTGTGATGATACCACTCAGATCCTTCACACGTAATTTCCCCAACGGAGATTGAGATTCGACTTGATATGACATATAGTGAAGAACCGATCAAAGTGTTAGCTCGAGAGGTTAAACAGTTGAGAAATAAAAGCATAGCTCTAGTGAAAGTTTTATGGCAACGACATGGGGTTGAAGAGGCTACTTGGGAACCGGAGGAAGCTATGAGAAAATAGTACCCTAACCTCTGTTTTGGTAAGATTTTTGGGGACGAAAATCCCTAAAGGGGGAGAGTTGTAATAGCCTGTTTTAGGGTCAAGTCAGAGCAGTGGTTTCAGGACCACAAACTCGAAGTAGAAATATTTATTTTATTATTTCTTTAAGGTCTACAGCATGATAGAATAATTGTGTGAAAATTTCGTTAAGAAAATTTTATCGATTGGGTGCCCAATTTGACTAGAAGGACTAAATTACAATAGGTGCAAAATTTGAGTTTTATATGTTAAAGGTGTCTAATTGCTATGAAAATTTAAATTAGAGGTCCTTAAATGGTAATTAGACCATTTATGGACAAAAATGGACATGGCTAAGTAAAATTTTAAGGTTATGCATTAAGGGCATTTTAGTAATTTGATAAATAAAGATAAATTAACAAAATAAAAGTGTCCATCTTCTTCAATTTAGTCCCCCATAGCCGAAAATTGCAAGAAAAGACATAGCTAGGGCTTTTTCAAGCTTTCAAGCTCGATTATAAGTCCTTTCTTGTCTCTTTTTCAACGATTTTTTACATTTTTGGGATCGTTGTAACTTGATTTAGCTATTTCAAGGACTAATTTGAAAGAAATTTAAAGTTTAAAAATTTACCCATGTTGAGTATGCTTATATTTTGATGTATGATGGTAGAAAATGCATGTCTGATGTTTGTTAAATGACTTTTGTAAAGTGATTTTCAGTAAAAACGTCAAATAGGGACTTATTTGTAAAAGTCTATAAAATGTGTAGAAATGTGTGAATAAATGAAAAATGTGGGTTGTTATGAGTATAAATAATATACGGCTAGGCTTGGGTTGTGAAGAAATTGAATGAATCCATTTTACGAGCCTAGGGACTAAATTATAAAATGTTGAGAAGCTAGGGGCAAAAATGTAATTTTTTCATATTATGATTTTGGACTGAATTGAATAATGTGATGCTTAAATAAGTTAAATATGGCATTGTAGATCAAGAAAAACAAGGTTGAGGTCTGGATCGGGAAAAACCAAAGTAGTTGACGGATAGATCTCTTTGGCCATTTTTGTAGCCGAGGTAAATTCGTGTGTTAAATAAGCCTTACTTTAAATGTATTTTAAATGCTTTAATCTATGCATGAATTGTGAAATCAACCTTACTATCACATTTAATGATGATTTGGCAAGTGAAAAATCTAAATCGAACCTTAGGAATAGATTAGGATACAAGTGACATGTCACTAGGGTTTTATGTTATGTGATCCGGGTGCTGGTCCTGTACGTCCTACCGATGGCTGAGTATACCAAAAAATGTTGCGGTTGCTTGAAAGCTTGTGTGAGCAACACCGAGTAGCTACGTCTTGACTGACAGCTTGTGTGAGCAGACTCATTAATGTCTCGAGAGCAAGCATATATGTGTGATGAGATAGAGGTAGAAATGGCTACATATGTGGCACCTTATGTGCAAGGTTTCCCGAGTATCTGAATTTATTATTCCCAGTGGTTCATTGGGTATGACAAGGATAAGAATGTGTATGAAATTATTTCGAGATGGCACAGGTTTGTACTTAAAGCTTATGATTATTAATTCGTGATATGACGATTTTAAGGTAAGTTTGTGATGGTAGTGATGTTTGATCATAAGACTATGGAAAATTACATTGCCTTATGTTATATTACTTGCATGTCAATGTATGGTAAGGTTTGCTTATTTCTTCCATACGAGCTTACTAAGCTATAGAGCTTGCTAAGCTATATAGCTTACTCCATTTTGTTTTCCATGTTTTATAGTGTCACCAAGCTAGCTCGGATTGGAGATCATCGGAGTTCGCATTACACTATCAACTGTCATTTTGGGTATTCATGACTTTAACATTTTGAGAATATGGCATGTATAAGGACTTGGTGATTTTGTTATATGTGTCATCATGATTCGGCCAAATGTATTGGCTTGTAATTATCAAAGGCTTGATTTGGTATTTGGCCATGTAACTTGGCTTATTTTGGTTGAATTGGTTGTAAGCTCATATATATTTATATATGCATGCATGTGCAATTATCTCTTATGTGATGTAGTTTATAAATGCTTGATAAATGGTTGAATGTGGCTTAATGAGTTTGTTGTTGAATGGGTAAGGTTGGCTCATTGGTATGCTTGGAAAACTAAGTAAAATTATACATGTTATTGGTAGCCATATTGAAACTTGTAGAATGTGAGTTGGTATGATTTGGTTTGACAAATTATGGTGTTGTAAATGTGTTGAGTGTGGACAATGAAATGATGATTTGGCCTTGTTTTGTGGATGTTTGGTTGCCTTAGTTTATCATGATTTATGCCACTGAACTTGTGTGTGTGTAGGTGGAAATGAGCATGACAAATGGCTTGGTAAATAGCCTTTATTTTGTCCACACGGGTAGACAAACAGGCGTGTGTCTAGGCCATGTATGACACATGGTCTGCCCCATAGGCATGTGTTTCGGTCGTGTGTCCCCTGCACCTAAATTTTGAGAAACAGAATGCCCAGAATTGAGCACACGGGTAGAGACACGGGCATGTGTCTTAGCTGTGTGAGGGACACGGCCTCAGGCACGGGCGTGTGTCTCGACCGTGTGAAGTCTGACCTATTTTGTAAAAATTAAATTAGCCACACAACCTAGCATGCGGGCGTGTGACTTGGCCGTGTGACTTCAATTTGTTCATGCCTTGCCAAACAAAGAGTTACACGGGTTAGAGACACTGGCCTGTGTGACACACGGCCTGCCTACACGGGCCTGTCCCAAACCACACGGGCGTGTGACCCCTGTTCGTGGAAAAAATTTCTAAGTTGTGTAAAATTTTCCTAAACGCTCAGTTTTGTGCCGAACTACTTCCAAACCATATTTTGGGCCTTGTAGGCTCGTATTAGGGACTTTATGATTGAATACAAATGGTTTTAATTTGGATGCAAAATTTATGACTCAATTTGTATGTTTGCTTGTGATGTAAGTCCGGTAATGCTTTGTATCCTATTCCGGTGTTGATGACGGGTAAGAGGTGTTGCAATTATATTTAGAAAAATAACGGTAAAATTTAAGATCATAAAATAAACTAAACTTAATGAAAAGAAATTAGCAATTAAGGAAATCTCAAATAATAGGCAGAAGATTAACTCGTTTTAGTGTATGCAATTAACTTCAAAACTCGAGTTTTAGTGAATTAGCTAATAACTAACCAATTATTACCTTTGGACCTTTAATTGATTAATTAATCGATAAAAACCCACTTATGTTTCAACCCCCCGGTTTAAAACCAGGATAAATTAAGATGTGCTCGGTAAACTTATCCTTTCGGCCTGTCTACCTAGATTACTTCATATGGTTGTCAATCCTACGATTTAAGCACGCATAATGTAAGCCAACTAAAATGACAAACCTCTATTCATCCGTTAATTAATCCCACATTTGCTCGTTAGTCTCCATAAAGGAATTAGCTGCTCATGAATCTAAATATCACTTTCCATAAAAAAAAAATTAATCATGCAAAAGAAACAAATTAAAATAAAATGAAGGGAAATGAGAAATCGATCTGCTGAGAGGTTGAATGTGCTCGGTTACAGAAAATCCTTAACAAGTAGTGAGATATTGACGACTGTAAGAGAAAAGTAAAAGAAAAATATTGAAATCTTAAATAATGAAGGCTTGGACTCAAATCTTATCCAAGTTAGAAACAAGAAAATAAAATATTTTAAAATTGAAATAAAAACCTAGTTAAAAACTAAATCTAATGTCTAAACCTAACTAATGGCCTCCTAATTTTCCTCCCATAGCTCAGCCTAAGCCTTGCTATTTATAGGGATAATTAACTACCATAATTAGGTCAAATACAAGCCCAAACTCTAATAAATATGGATTACACAAATGAAAACACCCCTGATTAATTTCTAGCCCTCGTCATAGTTGTTTCACGGCACAAGGAATGTGTGTCGTGACACACAATTTCGAACCTATACTTTGGAGCTTGTTCTGTTGTGTTGTGACTCGATTGTTATTCCTATTGCTCTTAGGACTGAAAATAGGTGTCCTATGCACTCAATTAAGGTCGTTAAAACTACCTTAGGCCCGTATCGGCACATTAGGTCAACTAAAGCTAAATTATGTGTAAAAATGCTTATTTTGCTAGAAATTAAATCTAGGTTACTAAAACAAAAAAATACATTAAAATAACATAAAATGGCTTAAAAACATGTTCATTAAGTTCCAAAAAGAGCCTAATTTATCACAACGAATTGTGGTAGGTCAAATTCCCCTACACTTAACTCATTGCTAGTCCTCAAGCAAAGAAAACAAGGATAAATGAAAAAGAAAAAGAAAACACACAAAACAACAATGTACTTGAGCATGTTTCATACACGAGATTGGTTTTGGAACATTTGAGATAAGAAAATCCTCTAAACAATTAATTATAGCTAGATGTCTAAACGATTCATGATTTTCACTTCAAATATGCTAGTTTAATAAGTTACAAAGTAAACAAGTTAAAGAAAACTTAACTCATATAATTCTATCAAAACATATTCACGAGTATAACATATATGGTTGCAGAATATAGGCGATTATTATTCTACTTAATTTCTTTTATCCATGATTTGAAATCTAATATGATATTTACAAGTATATGCAATCCATGAGTATTTTGTGCCAATATGAGTGAGATTTTCTCAATTTATTATATTTTTGAGTTATTTCAATTTATTCACTCTTCACTCACATGGCTTTTAATTGTTCTATACTTTTATCACACTGGCTTTGCTTTTAACCCTCACAATGCTTTTGTTCGCTCATTAATTTACATTTTTAAGTATATACTGTTGGAAAATCAGGTTTGGAAACTCAGCGGAAAATAAATTATGGGAAAAACCAAAGTTTTAAAATTTTTTTCCAAAATAAGAACTTGGTTGTGATATATAAAGTAATAGAAACTTAATTAAAATTGTAACATTTCAATTCGTCTAGGATGAACGCTTCAACCGTGTAATAGCCCGTTTTTCAATGGTGTCAAAAATAGTGATTTTGAGGCCACAAATATGAAGAGTAAGTTCGTAAATATTATTGTTTAATATATATGAGTCAAATATGGTATTAAAATAAAATTTGAATAGACAATTTATGCTATTCGAATAAACAATTAGGTTCAAGTGGTAAGACTCTAAAGTCAACTGGTTTTAAAAAATGAGATATCGAGACCTTGTTTCTATAAACCGAGCCGTAAATATTTTTATAAATACTTACAGAATGTTATTAAGGTTGTATTAAAATTTCGTTAAGAAATTTTGATGTTTAGATAGTTAATTAAGCAAAAAGGACAAAATCATAATAGTTGAAAAAGTCAATCGCTATTAGTTTAAAGGTATTAATTGATGAATGAAACATAATTGGATGACCTTAATGGATAAATTACCCACTCTTATGATGGTGGAGGGTTTAAGCTTTAAATTCTTTAAATTTTATATGATTATATGTTATTTTTTATTATTAAAATAAAGTAAAAAAGGTTAATAAAATAAGAAAACATAATGTTTTCTTCTTCAATTATTTTGCTCATCACCAAAACACCAAGGAAAGAAGAACCAAGGTTCGGCTATGCGTCAATTTATGCATGGTAAGCCATTTTTCACCTGTTTCTTTTAATTTTTATGATTTTGAGATCGTTGCAACTAAGTTCAGCTAGCCCGTAAATTTGTTTTTGATATTCTTAAAGATTTGAATGTTGCCATTGATGAATCTTTGTGATTTTATATGTTAAATGATGAATTTGAGGTATTAGTTATTATTTATAAGTATTTTGTTAAATGATTTTGATGAATTTAATGATTAGGGATTAAATTATTGGAATAGTAAAAATACAAGGACTTGATGTGAAATTGTTACAAAATTGGGTTGTAATGGATGCTATTAACATTTGGTTGGTATGAATTTTCAATAAAATTGATTTATTTGCATGATTAGGACATAGGAACTAAATTAAATAAAAATGAAAAGTTGAGAGTAATTATGTAAAAATGTAAAAAAGAATTAATTGCATAAAATGAGTTGGTTTTACTGTCTAAATTAATGAATTGAATGAAATTATTAGTTTAGATCAAGAACGAGTGAAAAATCTAGGAGAAGATAAAATTACCAAATAGCCTATCTTAGTCATTGATGCAATTTAGCTGGGTAAGTTTATATGATTATATATAGTTTAATGCTATGTTTTGATCTATATGTTAATATGTTGATTGCTATGTAACTGAATAGTGTAAATCCAACGATGTTACGATGACTACCGAGCCCCGTTTGAACCTTAGGAATTCATAAGATACAAATGGCATGTCATTAGGGTTTTCATGTTTCGGGTGCTAGTCTTGAATGTCCTACTGATGGCTGAGATCCTGCATTTGTTGCGAATACTCCATAGCTCATGTGAGCAGCATCGTGTAGCTTACATTCCAACCCACAACTCATGTGAGCAGACCCATTTCACAGCTCGTGTGAGAAATGATGTAAAGGAAAGGAAAGGTTACAGTTATATGTTTAGCACACTTCGTGTAAGCTATCCCGCGTATCCGATGATATTTTAAATGGTTCAACGAGCATGAAAAGGAAAGGAATGGTAAGTTTTCAAAAGGAACTATATCATGTATTTATGAAAAGGGTTGAAATGGTAAGTTTCATTAAAAGTATGATATGTTAAGGAAAATGATGAATTCAAATGAATTATGTTCATGTGTAATGGCTTACCTATGTTAAACTCATGTGAATTATGTTTGAATATGCTAACATGTGTTGTTGGTGGTGCTTAGGCTTGTGTCAAGCTTGTGTAATCGGTTGATGTTTATACTTATGTCTTGTATTATTCAAATGATACGGGTAAGAAAAGGTAATGAAACAATAAGTTCATAATTGGGATGTAATATGATGAAATAAAAGAATTGATAAGTTAAATGACATATTTATATGTGAGAAGTATACTTATGTTATGGATGAATCTACTCATGTCATGAATAAATACACTAACTCATGAATTGATAATGTTGTTTAGGCTTATGTTAAACATTTGTAATGAAATGGTAAGTAAGTAAATAGTGTAACAGCCTGATTTTGGGCCTAGTCGAAACAGTGGTTTCAAGACCACAAATTCGACTTAAAAAATTTTATTTTTATTATATTTTTATGTCTACAATTTCAAGGAATGATTTTGTAAAAATTTCATTTGAAAATTTTGACGTTTGGGCACTCAATTTAGTCAAAAGGACTAAATCGTAAAAAGTGCAAAAATTGAGTTCTACATGCTAGAGGTGTCCAATTGTTATGAAATTTTAAATTGGAGGTCCTTATATGGTAATTACACCATTGGTTAATTTGTTGACAAAAATGGACATGCAATAGGTGAAATAGAATATTTTTAATTTAGGGGCATTTTGGTCATTTAGTAATTAAAATGAATTAAAAACAAAATTAAAAGCCAATTTTTGTCCGTCTTCAAGATATGGCCGAAAATTACAAGGAGAAATGATGACTAGGGTTTTTGAAGCCTCCAAGCTTGATTGTAAGTCCGTTCTAGCCCCGTTTTTAATGATTTTTACGTTTTTACAATCCCCGTAACAAGATCTATCTATTTCTACCTTTTATTTGAGCTAGGGTTGATATTTAAAAATTTACCCATGTGCTAAATGTGTGTATTTTGATGTTTAAGGGAGGAATATGAATGTTTGTTGTGTGTTAAACGACTTTTGCTAAGTAGTTTTTGGTGAAAAAACTAAAAATGACTAATTTGTAAAAGTTATAAAATTTGTCATAAAAGTGTAATTTAGTGGAAATTGTGGGCTGATATAATTATGAAAATGATTCGGCTAGGCTTAAAGAACAAGAAATTAAATGAAAATATTTTTACGAGCCTAGGGGCAAAAGTGTAAATATGTGGAACTTTAGGGGCAAAAACATAATTTTTCCATGGTATGATTTTGGGATTACATTGACTAATGTGACTAATAAATATATTAAATGTGATATTATAGATCAAAGAAAACGAAGTTCGGACCTAGAACGGGAGAAAAATGAGAAATTGACAGTTAGGTCCCTTTTTGCCATTTTGGTGTCGAGGTAAGTTTGTATGAAAATAATGCAACTTGTTATTATTATAAGTTTAATGCTTAAATATTGTATGAAATGTATATGTATATGTATTTGTCTCTATGAAATTGATTCATGAAGTCTCAATGACGACTTGAAAAAAGTTGGTGTATTAGAAATCCCGGTTGAACTGTAGGAATAACTAAGATACGGATATCACGACATGTGAGTATTTAGATCCCATATAAGACCATATTTGGGATATGGCATCGACATCAAAATGAGATCTCGTGTAAGACCATATCTGAGACATGGCATCGGCATCAGTATGAGATCCCATGTAAGACCATATTTGGGATGTGGCATTGGCATCGATATGAGGTCCCGTCCAAGATCATGTCTAGGACATGGCATCGACACCATTATGAGACTTTGTGTAAGACCATAGCTGGGCTGTTGGCATTGATGTGGGATCCCATGTAAGACCACGTCTGGGACATGGCATTGGCATCTTTTCATGTGTATGAGATTTCCGAGTATCCTGTATTCCAAGTGGTTCAATGGGTAATTCAAAGATTATATCAAAGTTGTGATAATGTATGATTACATTACGAAGTGGTACATGTATGTACGCAAAACTCATGAGAAATGATTTCAGTTAATGATGCACCTTTGGTAAGGATGAAAATAAGCAAGTCATGCTTATGAGATTGGAATTGTGATGACCATGTGATTATGGATCTAGGATTGTGATGTATAAAAAAAATGTATTTTTACCATGATGGTGGAGATGATTTGTAAAGGTGTTATAAACTTAGTATCATCACTTCACACTAAAACAGTTTTGGACAGCAACAGTAGTCCGACTTTGAAAATCCACCAAAAATTGTGGAAATTGAGTTGGAGGTTTAATAAAATATAAAATTAAAGCTTATTGAGTCTAGTTTCACATAGAGAAACAGTGTAAGCAAAAGAATTTCATATTATGAGAGATTTGAATTTTTATGAGATAGGGCTCCCCTGTCTTAAATTTGAAAAATCATGAAAAAATTGTATGAAAATAATTATCAGTTATAATTTGTTTGACTAAAATTCTTAATGAGTCTATTTTCAAAAGAAACAGACGGGAACATCATCCAAATCTTGTACTAAGAGATAATTAATTGTAAGTAATGAAAGGTCAAAACTGTCAAACAACAGAACAGGGGTAACTTTGAAGAATAAACTGTACTTATTGGTTAATCCATAAATTTTGAAAAATTTTATGGTATAAATATATATAAGTCTAGTTTAAAATGCTTTTAATGGATCTTAATTTAGAATTCTGTAGCTCAAGATATTAATAATTTAGTGACTATGATGTGAGTAAACAACTTGACATGAACATAAGTAAAAAGTGCAATTATGATTGTTTTACCTTAAGATCATGATGTGAGAATTGGTAGAAGCATGTTAATAAAATGCTTATTATTTTCATACGAACTTATTAAGCTATATAGCTTACCCCTCCTTTTCATTTCTTTAGTGTTGCCAGGTTAGTTCGGGGTTGGAGATCATCGGAGGCAGCATCACACTATCAAATTATCAATTTTGGGGTATCGATAAACCTTAAGTGTTTTCAAGTGACTGGCATGTATAGAGACTTAGTCCTTTGTGTTATGTGTTTAATGGTTTGGCCAAATGTATTGGCTTATAATGATTCAAATGTATATAGCCATGAGATGTGGCTTATATTGGTTATGGGTTTGTAAACCTATTTATCCATGTGCAATGTTTTAATACCTTGAAATGTGATCATGTGCTTATATGTACCGAGATCTTGTGTGATGTAGTTATACTTGTTTGCTATAATTAAGTTGAAGTTAATTAGTATGATGATAACCATGGTATAAAAGTATAAGTGGTATTATAATAGACAAGGTCAAATGAGTATGAGAAACACAAGCATGATGACATGCAAATGTTATGTTTGTAACTTAATTGAGGATGTTTACTCTTTAATTGGATACCATGTTCTATACCTTTGATGTTGTAAAAGTGTGTGAGGGATTAAGGTTGACCAAGGCTTGGAAAATAGCCTATGTGTTGGCCATACGGATAGAGACACGACCGTGTGTCTCAGCCGTGTGGAAGACACGGCCTAGCACACGGGCGTATGTCTTGGCCGTGTGACCTTAAAATATTGCTGATGTTATAAATAGAGAGTTACACGGGCTGAGGACACGGGCGTGTGACTTTCCAAAACTAGAAAATTTTCTAAGTGTTGTAAAAAGTTTGTAAGTTCTTGATTTAGTCCCGAACCACCCCGATGTATGTTTTGGGCCTCGTAAGCCCGTATAAAGGACATTATGAATATGAATGAATGTTTTTTTAATTTGAACGGAATTTTTTTATGGATCTGTTTTACATAGTCATGTACGTTTAAATCCGGTAATGCCTCGTACCCTGTCCCGACCTCAGACTCGGGTAAGGGGTGTTACAAATAGAAAGGTTCATAATCTTATGAAAAGGCTGATGATTTCATAATATATCTTATAAAATCCTATCATTTTATGAATGAAAAATATATGTGATGTTGATGGACTTACTCATTTTTGAGTTGATGGTTCTGTAGTTTTATAAATCTTATGGCATTGGTATAACTTATTATTTATCCTATAAAGTTCATTATTGAGATGGAATATTATGTTTAAAGTTTATACGAGCTTACTAAGCATTCATTGCTTAAGTGGTTATTTTCCTTTACTTTACAGATTATCAGAAGCTCGATCGGTTGGAAGTTCGTCGGAGATCTATCACACTATCCAATGGACAAATTGGTAGTTTTTTAGTAATTTGGTTGATTTATAATTGTAACAACACATTTTTCAATGGTGTCGAAAACAGTGGTTTCGGGGCCACGAATCTAATAAGTAAATTCGTAAATATTATTATTTAATATTTACAAGTCAAATATAGTTTTAAGAGGGTTTTTGATTTGGTAATTTTATGTTATATAAATGATTAATTAAGTTCAAGTGGTAAGACCCTAAAGTCAACTGGTTTTAGATAATAAGGTATCGGGACCTCGCTTCTATAAATCGAGCCATAAAAATTTTTATAAATATTTACGGATTGTTATTAAAGTTGTATTAAATTTTCTTAAGAAATCTTAATGTTCTGATAGTTAATTAATTAAAAAGGACTCAATCATAAAAAATGTAAAATTTGATCACTATTTGATTTTAGTGATTACATAACTTAATGAATAAAGGTAAATGGACTTAAATGGTAATTAAACAACTTAAGGAATTAGTCGACTAATATGGGCATGGATTTAGTGTTTTATTTAATTATTAACCAAGGTTAAAATGGTAATTTGATAATTTAATTAAACTAAATAAAACTAAAAGCTTTAATCGTCTTTTAATTTGTCTTATTCACCAAATTGTTAAGGGAAGAAAGCCATTTTTATACCTTGAGTTTTCAGACAACTTTGTAGCTAGCATGGTATGTGATTTTGGCCCCATCTCTTTTAATTTTCATGTTTTTAAGATCGTTGTGACTAAGTCCAGCTAGCCCGTACCTTTGATTTTAAAGCTATTAATTATATTGAATGTTTCCATTGATTAATCTATGTAATTTTAGATATTAAATGATGAATTTGAAGTATTAGTTTTTATTTATAAGTATTTTGTTAAGTAATTTTGATGAATTTACCAATTAGGGACTAAATTGTTAAAATAGTAAAAACACAAGGATTTGTTGTGAAATTATTATAAATGTGGGTTGTATTGGATGTCATCAATATTCTGTCGGCATGAGTTTGCATTAAAAATGGTTAATTTGCATGTTTTAGACTCAGTGACTAAATTGAATAAAAGTAAAATGTTAGGGGCAATTTTGGACAAATGTCAAAAATGACTAAATTGCATAAGTAAATTTGTTTTACTATATAAATTAATAAATTGAATGAAATTAGATCACGATCGTGTGGAAAATCGAGGAGAATAAAAAATTACAAAAAAGCCTCTGTACTTTGACATTTCTGTAATTTAGCCAAGTAAGTTTGTATGTACTAAAATCACTTACATGTTGATTAAATTGATTATTTAATATGTGATTCTATTGTAAATGAATCAGTATATATGTTATTATTCAATTTATCAAGTAAAGTGACGATGGAAATCCAACGACGTTTGAAGACTATTGAGCCCTGTTTGAACCTTAGGAATATATAAAATACAAATGACATGTCATTAGTGTTACCATGCTTCAGGTGCTGGTCCTGAATGTCCTACCGATGGCTAAGTTCCGACATTAGTTGCGGATACTCATCAGCTTGTGTGAGTGGCATCGTGTAGCTACATTCTGACCTTTAGCTTGTGTGAGCAGACCTAGGTTACCATGTTTCGAATACTGGTCTTGAATGTCCAACTGATGGCTGAGGTCCAACATTAGTTGCAGATACTCATTAGCTTATGTGAGCAACACTGTATTGCTTACATTCTGACTGTTAGCTTGTGTAAGCAGACCCATTTTACAACTCATATGAGCTATGACTATATCGTAGCACACTTTGTGTAAGCTGTGACAGCCCTAAAGTGACCCTAGTCGGAAAGCGGTTTCGGGACCGCTAAACCCAGTCAGCAAATTATTTGAATATGATAATTATTGTCTAAAATATGTGAATATGAATGTGTGAAAGTTTTAAGCTTTGATTTAGTTAATTGCATGTGAATTTAGTTAATAGGACTTATGTGTGACACATTTGAAATGTGATAGGTTAATCTATAAGGATCTATTAGTGCATGTAATCAAAGGGGTGGACTTGCATGTCAATTTCCCCCATTTAATTAGTAGTGGCCGGCCATGACAATAAGGGTGGACAAAGTGTGATGGGTAAAACATGTCATTAACATGTTGTGTTAATGGTTTATGTTAGAAATGATAAAATAATAATGGCTAGTAGGATGATGAAAAAAAAAAGAAAAAGTTCTCATTTGTTTCTTCATGACTGAAAAATCAAAGGAAGAAGGGGAAGAAAAGGTTGAGGAGGTTCGGCCATACTTGTATCTAGATTAAGGTATGTTTGATGATGTTCCATGAGATGCATGCATGTTTTAGTTGTTAGCTTGAGTTCTACCTAGCCCATGGTTTAAATCTTTGCTATGTGATGGAGATGATATTCGGCCATGGGTGTTGTCTTCTTGGGTGGTGTTTGATGTTGGTGATGATGCATGAAGATGAGTTAAGTTTCGGCTAAGATGGATTTGTGTTGATGTCATTTGCATGCTAAATGTGAAGCTTTATAATGATACATGTGATGGTGGATTGATGCCTTTTAGATTTTCTTTTTAGCATTTTTTTTGAGATAGACATTAGGTTCTTCGTTTAACCCATGACCAAAATTGAAATGGTATGGTGTCTTGATGCATTCGGCCATAGTAGGAAATATGGTTGTTGTTCATGTTATTTGCATGAGAAATGGTAGTAAGGTGAAGTGCAAATATTAGTATTTGATTTCTAGTGTACATATGTGTATTAGCCGAGTTTTGAACTTGAAACAAAATGGTATGTAGTTAATACAAGTAACCATATTTGTAGGAAGTATTAAGCATATAATTAGCCTCAACATAGACATGCATATTCGGTCACATGAGATAGATTGGTGTTGCATGTATTCGGTTAGGGGCAAGCATATTGATGCTTTTATCTTGACTTAGATAATCGTCTCAAGGAGAATTTGTTAAAGTGCTTAGTTAATTGATATTAGGTTAATGATGTGTGTATTCGGTCATGAAGGTGCACATGAGGAAATGTTAGATTAATTGTACTAAATTGCTCAATGTGATTAAAAATGCGTATGACCGCTTTGTATTTGAGCTAAAGGTGGCCATATGACCGATCAACTCCTTGTCATATTCGGCCATAAGCTAGCATAATGAGACCTTAATAAGTTAAATTTGCTTGAATTAGCTCAAGAGCTTAGAGGACCAAAGTTGGACAAGGGAAAGGAAAAAGTGATCGAATAGCCGCCGAAATCGTTCGACAACGTCCGAGGTAAGTTTTCGAGTAATGAAACTTAGTTTACGATTTGATTAAGTCATGACGTATAGTCATAACAAAAATACGGTGATATAATGATTCTACTTGAATTATATGTTGAATTAATTAGTCTATACGTATGATGGGTAGCCGTATGTGCATAGAGATCATGTCATAAAGCAAATCAAAATCGTGCTCTTTGTATGTGGCTATTGAGCCGAAATTAGTAAGTGTGATAAGTGTCTTGTGTTTGAGCTTTGGTAATGAAAATGAAATATGGATGTGTTGTGATTATTGATATATGTGCATGGTTATTCGAATGATATCCGGGCTAAGTCCCGAAGGCTTTTATGCTAGTGACTATATCCGGACTAAGATCCGAAGGCATTTGTGCGAGTTGCTATATCCGGGCTAAGACCCGAAGGCATTTGTGCTAGCGATTATATCCGGGCTAAGTCCCGAAGGCATTTATGCTAGTGACCATATCCGGGCTAAGACCCGAAGGCCTTGTGCGAGTGGTTATATCCGGCTAAATCCCGAAGATACTTTGGTTTGGGAATGAGCAATCTTGCTGTAATAATTTCAATTAATACGCTCGTAAAATCCCAACGATGAGGTATGTTTCGTATGTGCATTGAGATAATTGATTCCCTCTAAATAGTATTTGCTCAATCGACTAACAAGCTTCCGGCTTTTAGACAAGTTGATTCCTTACGTATGAATATAAAGGTTGGAAATGTGAAGTAGGTAAGATTGTGAGAATATGTGTATATGAAATTATTCGTTTAGTCGTATGAATGCTATACTTCAGTTGTGCATGATTTCATTGCTCAAAACTTACTAAGCATTAAATGCTTACTCCGTTCTTTGAATCTCTGTTTTATAGATTTTGGTTCGTCAGCTATCGGACTCGGGATTGTCGAAGTCGAAGTCGTCCACACTATCAAAGCCCTTTTGGTACTCTTTTAGTTGAACTCTGCTAATGGCATGTATAGGACTACCCTTTTTGCTGTTAGTCATGTACCCTTTGGTTTTGTATAAATTTGGATAGCCATGCGAAAATGGCTTATATATACTTTGAGCATAGCATTATAATCGTTTTGTATGTTGTACCTTGAGAGGTATGGAAATGTTTGGTAACGATTAGCCATTGGAATGGTTAATCATGATCATTTTGGAGCTTTGTATGACAAATTCTAGTTGATTCATGGAAAACCATGAAATAGGTAAAGTTTACCTTAAAAATTGATGCTGACAGTAGCAGTGGTGTGGATTTGAAAAATCACTCGAAATAGTAGGATTGGAATTAAATAGTGAATAAATTATGTAATCGAACCTTGATGAATCTACTTTCATATGGAAGAAATGAAATGATCATATGAGTCTTATTTTAAGAGATATTTAAGTTTTTGTGGAACAGGGCCAGAGCGATTTCTGGATCCCCTAATCTGACTTTGGAAATTCACTATAAATTAACCAGAGAAAATTATAAGGCATTCCATATATGTATAGATTCCTTTTTGAGTCTAGTTTCGTTAGAAACAAACGGCATAAGTATTGAAGCCCTGTACAGGAAGATAGCTAAGTCGTATTGCATGAAGGTCAGAGTAGTCGAACCCTGTAACAGGGGAGAATTTAACTAATAAAATGTACTAATTGGCTTGACCACAAATTCTAGAAAAAAATTTGTAGAATTATATGTTAGTCTAGTTTCAGGTAAAATTTACGAAACTGGTTTTCGAGTTTTGGAACTCAAGATATGGTTTTTAAGGTGACAGTGATGCAGTTACCCAACTTGTCTGGAAATTTTAAATGAACTGTGTTTTGTAATTAAATAAGTCCGTAAATACCTCGTGTTCAACTCCGACAACGGTCTCGGATACGGGGTGTTACAATTTTATTGGTATCAGAGCGTGGTTTAGTCGATTCTAGGACTACCGTAATACGTTTGGGTCTAGCTATACATGCCATTATGTGATTATTTGATAGTGTGGTGATTTCTGACAATTGAAAATGTGTTTATTTATAGTAATGGATCCCGATCCCAATCGAGCGGTAGCTGATGATCTTGAGAGTGTAGCGCCTGCTCCCGCACAAGGGTCAGCGCCGGCGGACTCTCAACCTATTGCTAGTAATCCGAATGATGAGGCTAGAAAAGCTTTTTATAGCGTGATGAATGCTTGGTTCAACCAATACATTCGAACTAATACGGCTGTTCCACAACCTCCATTCCCGACTAATACCACCCCCGTACCTACAATACCTCCGGCAACTGACCAAATAAGGTCAAATAAGCCCCCAGTTGACAGAATCCGAAAACACGGGGCTACTGAATTTAAAGCTACGGACAGCGATGATGCCGAGCAAGCTGAATTTTGGTTGGACAACACTATCCGGGTACTCGATGAGCTATCTTGCACACCCGATGAGTGCCTAAAGTGTACTATCTCCTTGCTACGTGATTCTGCCTACTATTGGTGGAATACGTTGACTTCTGTTGTGCCCAGAGAGCAAGTAACTTGGGAGTTCTTCCAAACCGAGTTTCGAAAGAAGTATATCAGTCAGAGATTCATTGACCAAAAACGAAAGGAATTTCTTGAACTCAAACAAGGTTCCATGTCGATTACTGACTATGAACGAAAATTTGTGAGGCTTAGCCGATACGTGCAAGAATGCATTTCTTCAGAGGCCGTGATGTGTAAACGTTTCGAGGATGGACTGAATGATGATATAAAGCTGTGTGTTGGCATTTTAGAAATCTGAGAATTTGTGGTACTCATCGAGCGAGCTTGCAAAGCCGAGGAGCTCAGTATGGAGAAAAGAAAAGATGATATGGGAGCAAAGGAGTTTCATAAGAGGTCTTCGGGGAGGCCCTTTCAATAGTCATCGAAGAAATTTAGAGATGATTTAGGCCGATCTAGAAACGCTTCGGGCTTTTCTAGACGAGATCGCGATCGACCCCCTGTGAGTGCACGAGTCACTTCGGTCGCCAGTGTTGGAACTGATCGTCGAGACAGAGCGGAGTGCCAGTATTGTGGTAAATGGCATTCGGGGAGTTGTAGATTCCATGACCGCTCCTGTTACAAGTGCGGATCAGCTGACCACTTTATTAAAGATTGCCCGCGATTGTCTGAAGAGAACGTAAATGAGAGTGGGAAACCTGGTGCTACTAATGCTCGGGGTAGACCATCTAGGAATACGGGCAATGCTAGTGGTGGTCAGAGAGGATCTAGAGATGCTACAACCAGATCTGAGGCTCGTGCTCCTGCTAGAGCTTATGCCATACGCGCACGCGAGGATGCTTCTTCGCCAGATGTTATTACCGGTACTTTTACTCTCTTTGATACTAATGTGATTGCTTTGATTGACCCTGGTTCTACTCATTCTTATATATGTGAAACCTTAGCATCCAGTAAGACTCTACCTGTTGAGTCTACTGAGTTTGTAATTCGGGTGTCAAATCCTTTGGGTCGTTACGTGCTTGTCGACAAAGTGTGCAAGAAATGTCCCCTAGTAATCCAAGGTTCCTGTTTTCCGGCCGATTTGATGCTTTTACCGTTTGACGAATTTGATGTTATCCTCGGTATGGATTGGTTGACCGTACATGATGCAATTGTAAATTGAAAAAGAAAAACCATCGATTTAAGGTGTGTAAATAACAAGGTAATCCGAATTGAGTCTACTGACTTGAATAGGTTGCCAGCTGTAATATCATCAATGTTGGCTCAGAAATATGTAAGAAAGGGGTGTGAAGCATACCTTGCGTATGTACTTGATAATAAAGAGCCAGAAAGGAAACTTAATCTGTGCCGGTGGTTTGTGAATACCCGGATGTTTTTCTCGAAGAATTACTGGGTTTACCACCTGTTCGGGAGGTAGAGTTTGGTATTGAGCTTGTACTTGGGACTACACCGATTTCGATAGCTCCGTATCGTATGGCACCAACCGAGTTAAAAGAGTTGAAAGCTCAGTTGCAAGATTTGACGGATAGAGGTTTCACTCGACCAAGTTTCTCACCTTGGGGTGCACCAGTATTGTTTGTGAAAAAGAAGGACGGAACCATGAGGTTGTGCATCGACTATCGTCAGCTGAATAAAGTGACAATAAAGAATAAATATCTGTTACCGCGTATTGATGATTTGTTTGATCAACTAAAGGGAGCATCGGTGTTTTCAAAGATAGATTTGAGATCGGGTTATTATCAGTTGCGAATTCGAGATTCGGACATACCCAAAACTGCTTTCAGAACGAGATACGGTCACTACGAATTCTTAGTGATGCCGTTTGGGCTCACTAATGCCCCCGCGGTATTTATGGATCTGATGAATCGGATCTTTAGACCGTATTTAGACCGGTTTGTAGTTGTGTTTATTGATGACATCTTGGTCTACTCAAGAGACGAAACCGAGCATGCTGAGCACCTGAGATTAGTGTTGCAGATTTTACGAGATAAGCAATTATATGCTAAGTTCAGTAAGTGTGAGTTCTTGTTGAGAGAGGTGAGCTTCTTGGGTCATGTGGTATCCGCATCGGGTATTCGAGTTGATCCGAGCAAAATTTTAGCCATACTTAACTGGAAGCCTCCGAGAAATATTACTGAGGTTCGGAGCTTTTTGGGACTTGCCGGTTACTACCGACGGTTTGTAAAAGGTTTCTCGATGATAGCTACACCAATGACGAAACTACTTCAGAAAGATGTTAAGTTTGAATGGACGGAAAAGTGTCAGAAAAGTTTCGATCAATTGAAAACTCATTTGACAGAAGCTCTAGTACTAGAGGAGCCCGAATCAGGCAAGGAGTTCGTCATTTACAGTGATGCATCCTTACTTGGGTTGGGTTGTGTATTGATGCAAGAAGGTCGAGTTGTAGCGTATTCGTCGAGGCAACTGAAGCCACATGAGAAAAATTATCCAACCCATGATCTCGAACTGGCTGCCATCGTATTCGCTTTGAAAATATGGCGACATTACTTATTTGGTGAGAAGTGCCATGTATATTCGGATCACAAAAGTCTCAAATATTTGATGACTCAAAGAGACTTGAATCTGCAACAAAGACGTTGGCTCAAGTTGTTGAAAGATTATGAGCTTGTCATTGACTATCACCCGGGAAAGGCTAATGTGGTTGCGGATGCCTTAAGTTGTAAAACACTGTTTGCTTTACGAGCGATGAATGTACACTTGTCTGTTCTATCCGACAATGTGTTAGTGGCAGAATTAAAGGCCAAACCATTGTTGATTCATCAAATTCGTGGAGCTCAGAAAGTCGATGATGAACTGGTTGCAAAACGGGCTGAATGTGTTTCGAATATGGAATCAGAGTTTCAAATTGATGATGACGATTGTTTGAGGTTCAGAAGTCGTTTGTGTGTTCCAAGAAATTTAGAACTTATTTCGATGATTCTGAACGAAGCTCATTGTAGCCGAATGTCAATTCACCCGGGGAGTACGAAAATGTACAACGATCTGAGACGTCAGTTTTGGTGGCATGGTATGAAACGAGACATTTCCGATTTTGTTTCGAAGTGCTTAGTATGTCAGCAAGTGAAGGCGGAACATCAAGTGCCTACGGGATTACTTCAGCCGATCATGATACCTGAATGGAAATGGGATCGAGTCACGATGGATTTTGTAACTGGGTTGCCAGTGTCGGCAAGTAAGAAAGATGCGATTTGGGTTGTTGTTGATAGACTGACTAAGTCGGCTCACTTTATCCCAGTACGCACGGATTTTTCATTGGATAAACTAGCTGAATTGTATGTTTCTCAGATTGTGAGATTACACGGGGTACCTATTTCTATTGTGTCGGATAGAGATCCGAGATTCACCTCGCGATTTTGGAAGAAATTGCAAGAAGCTTTGGGTACCAAGTTGCATTTTAGCATCGCTTTTCATCCCCAAACCGATGGTCAATCCGAGCGGATAATTCAGATACTCGAGGATATGTTAAGATGTTGCATCCTTGAGTTTAGTGGTTCATGGGAACGGTATTTACCTTTGATTGAATTCGCTTACAACAATAGTTTTCAATCAAGTATTAAGATGGCACCTTACGAGGCTTTGTACGGTCGAAAATACCGTACACCATTATTTTGGACCGAGCTCGATGAAACTAAAATTTTCGAAGTTGATTTGATTAAAGATGCTGAGCAGAAAGTAAAAATAATTCGTGAAAGTCTGAAGGCAGCATCAGATCGTCAGAAGTCGTACGCGGATTTGAAACGAAAGGACATTGAGTATCATGTGGGAGATAAAGTGTTTCTTAAAGTTTCACATTGGAAAAAGATACTCAGATTTGGGCGTAAGGGCAAATTGAGTCTGAGGTTCATCGGGCCATATGAAATATCCAAGCGAGTCGGTCCAGTTGCGTATAGATTGATTTTGCCCCCTGAACTTGAAAGGATCCACAACGTTTTTCATGTTTCGATGCTTCGACGTTACAGATCTGATCCTTCGCACATAATTAGTCCATCAGAGGTTGAAATTCAATCTGACTTGAGTTATGAAGAAGAACCGATTCATATCCTAGCTCGTGAAGTGAAAGAGTTGCGAAACAAAAGGGTTCCGTTAGTAAAGGTGTTATGGCTCAAACACGGAATCGAAGAAGCTACTTGGGAAACCGAGAACTTTATGAGAGAACGATACCCAAACCTATTTACCGGTAAGATTTTCGGGGGCGAAAATTTCTTAAGTGGGGGAGAGTTGTGACAGCCCTAAAGTGACCCTAGTCAGAAAGTGGTTTCGGGACCGCTAAACCGAGTCACCAAATTATTTGAATATGATAATTATTGTCTAAAATATGTGAATATGAATGTGTGAAAGTTTTAAGCTTTGATTTAGTTAATTGCATGTGAATTTAGTTAATAGGACTTATGTGTGACACATTTGAAATGTGATAGGTTAATCTATAAGGATCTATTAGTGCATGTAATCAAAGGGGTGGACTTGCATGTCAATTTCCCCCATTTAATTAGTAGTGGCCGGCCATGACAATAAGGGTGGACAAAGTGTGATGGGTAAAACATGTCATAAACATGTTGTGTTAATGGTTTATGTTAGAAATGATAAAATAATAATGGTTAGTAGGATGATGAAATAAGTCCATAAATACCTCGTGTTCGACTCCGGCAACGGTCTCGGATACGGGTGTTACATAAGCACTCCCACATTTCGATGTTATTCTAAGTGGTTCAACGTGCATGAAAAGGGAATGAACGGTAAGTATTCAAATGACTTATATTATGAAAACTATGAAAAGGAATGAAAAGGAAATGTTAAATAAAAGTATGACTATGTACATAGAATTGATGATTTCTGTAACACCCCTAAACTGTATCTGTCGTCGGAATAGGGTTTCGAAGTATTACCAAAACTTTCAGAACATTTTACAATAATTTATGTAAATTACTATTCATTAACTGATATCATACAAAACATCCCTTAATTGAACCCTTGAGTCCCAATACGAGCATTAGGATCGAGTCGGGACTTAATCGGGAGCTTTAAGAATTTTTCACGAAATTACAAAAATTTTCCAAGGTAGAGGGCTCACATGCCTGTGTGGTCCAAGGGACACGCCCGTGTGACCCTGGGACACACCCGTGCTACAGGCCGTGTTCGACCCCGTGTAACTCTCTTGCTTGTGCACATGGCCATGCAACACGCCCATGTGCTAGGTCATGTAGTTAATTAATTTAATTCAGGATTAGGTGCAGGTTTTACATGACCAAGACACATGCCTATATTGTTGGCCGTGTAGCACACACGGCTGATAGACATGCCATGTCTTTGCCCATGTGCTCAATTCTGAGCATTCTATTTCTCAATATTTAAGATGTAGGGGACACATGGCCAAACCATAGGCCCATGTACCAGGCCGTGTGTCACACACGGTCTAGACACACGCTCATGTGTCTGCCCGTGTGGACAAAATGAAGCCATTTCTAGCTTCATTTCTCACCCAATGTCATACAAGTGACCTACACTAAAACTCACATCCAAATATGAACAAATTCAAGCATTCAAATTAAGCAAATTCCATCATTCAACAAGGCATATCATTACATGCATATATGTTTATAATCTTACCTTGATATATTCCATATGTTAGGCATAATTTGAAAAAATATTTAACATATATTTAGCTACCATAGCATGACATTACAAGTATATCAAAACTACCATTACTAGCCATTCCAATAACTACATTACAAACATCATTTTCAAGCCACTAATGGCCAAGTTGTCTTACACATGCCATTATACCAAAATGATTCTACTATACGTATACCCTAAAATAATTAGTTGGTAGTGTGACGATACTCCAATGATCTCCAACCTTCGCGAGCTTTCGAGCACTATAAAATAAGGAAAAATGAAACGAAGTAAGCATTACATGCTTAGTAAGTTCGTATAATGGAAACTAAACTTACCAATCCCGTTTATTAAATCGAAGCATACAATATCATGTTTTCCATCCATTAGCATAATTGTATAAACACATGCATTCAATCAAACATGTTAGTCACCAAAATCTTCATATCAATCAAGAAAACATAGATGAGCTCATCATCCAATATTCTTTCAAGTTATTATCATTTCATCTCAAAATTCTCATACCATGTCAAAAGTTGTGTCCTTTGAATCATTGAAATTCCTATGGATGCTCAAGTAGTACACTCGAGGTGTACAATTTGATAATCTGCCAATTCTTATTCAAGGGTACCCATTAGGGTACTTAACCAAGGAACACACTCTCAAGCCACGTATCGTATAACAGGATTACCAGTCCAGGCTAAATCCTTCATATAACGCATGCGCAGAGGAGCTAAATTAGGATTACTAGTCCAGGCTAAACCCTGATCATAACGTATACTAGAGTGGCATTGTAACATTCCAAAATAGAGCTTAGTCGGAATAGTGGTTTCATGACCACAAATCTGACGATAAAATATTTATTTTATTATTTTTAAGACGCTTAGAATATGAATATATGCATGTGTTAAAGTTTCATAAAGAAATTCTAAGTATAAGGTGTCCAATTGGGAATTAGGGACTAAATTGAATAAGTTGCAAAATTTGTGTTCTAGAAGAAATTTGTATGAAATTGCTTTGGATTATTAATTAGGAGGTCTTAAAAAGCAATTTTCCCAATTTCTAAGTTTTTGGACAAAAATGGGCTTGTATGGAAAAAAAATTGAAGGAAAGGCTTTAAGGGCATTTTAGGCATTTGGTTTATAAATGAAATAAAATGGGAAAATAAGCCAAAAATCAACTCATTTTCTCCATGTTGCTGCCGAAAATTAGGGTTCTCCATAGCTATGGTTTTCAAGCTTTCCAAGCTCAATAGTAAGTGCTCCCAAGCCCCGTTATTAATGCTCTTCGTATTTTTGAGATCTCGGTGACTTGCTCTCTCTATTTCTACTCATATTTCATGCTAGGGCTCATGTTTAGAAATTTACCCATGCATGAGAAGTTTATGTTTTGATGATTTATGGAGGGATACGAGAGTTTAAAGGATGGTAAACAACTTTTACTAAGTAGTTTTTCACGGAAAGGGCTTTAGGGACTATTTTGTAAAAGTTGTAGAAAAGGGTAGGAAAATATGAAATGAAGGAGAAATGTGTGTTATATGTACATGAAAAATGTTTGGTTAGACTTGGGTAACCAAGAAATCCCATACATTGCATTATCCAAGCCTAGGGACTAAATTAGAAATATATAAAAGTATAGGGGTAAAATAGTAATTTTACCCAAGTATGAATTTTGGGGTCATTTTGAGTAATGTATGTATTAAACGAGCTAAATTTGGTATTATAGATCAAGAGAGTCAAGATACGGGCCTTCATCGGGGAAAGAGTAAGGTTTACGAGGTTTAGGCTTGATTTCTAATATTTTGTACCGAGGTAAGTACATATGCAAATAAATACATTAATTATTTTTATTAAATGATTTATTGAAATATGTATTCTTAGTATGCGTATTTGGCTATGTTGACAATAAAACATGTTTTGATGCTTTGCGATATGATTATAAGACGTTGGCCATGTGAAAGAAACCATTATGCGAGTACGTTTGGTAAAGGTGTGGAAGTCTTAAATCCCGTTTGAACCTAAGAAATAGTTGAGGATACAAGTGACATGTCACTAGGATAGTTATGTGTGTTATGAGCTCATTTAATATGTGATACATGCTAGGGTCCGGGTGCTGGGTATCCTGAGTTGTGTTCGGATACTCTATTAGCTCTTTGAGTAGCCCCGTTGAGAGCGACATGTGATTGTTTGATATGAGGCACTTCAGTACACTTTCTGTCAAGTAGCCAAGGCTATGTTCAGGCACTTCGGTGGATTCCTTTTGTGTGTTCGAATCATATTCCAAGTGTTCAACGGGTAACGTAATATGAATTCCAAAAGTAAAATTTAAGTAGGCCATGTGTGTGCAGGATGGCACAAGTATGCACTAAATCCCTATGAGGACTTAGTATATGAAAAGATATGTATTTGGATATGCATGTGCATATGAATAGGGAAAGTTAGTTTATGTATGACATAATGAAAAATATCATAATGGATCAACAATTCTGCTTAGATATTCAATACTTGCAAAAATGTAGATTATTTGTATGTGTACTTACTAAGCTTTATAGCTTACCCTCCTCTCTTTTCCTTCTCTGTAGATACATCAAGATATCTCGCAGAATCAGGGGACGTCGAAGCTCGGATCACACTATCTTTAAGAAATTTAGGTATAAAAAGGGTTAATTATTTTGGTCATAGCATGTATAGGAAACTTGGCTATTTTGTGTATATGTGTCATGTTGAAGTAGCCAAGTATAATGGTTCATTTGGGCATTGATTATTTTGTATGTAACCATGTGATTTGGTCCATATTAATGATTGGGATGTATCCCTAAGTTTATCTTTACATGTATACTAAGATGTGTATGTGTTGGTTTGATGGATGACTATTCAATTGCTAGTATGTGGTTGCATCATTTAGCACTCATAATGGAATGATAATAATGAGTATGGTAAACCATGAAATTGGTGTGGAATGACTAAAAGATAAGTTTGTGTGAATACTAATGGTTTAGTATGTAAAAGGAGTCATAGTGATGCTATAATGTTGCATGTTTAAGTGTCCAAATATATCATGGGATATGCCATTGAACATACGGAAGTGTATGATTGTTTAAGGGTGACCAATGACTTGGTGGGTAGCCTCCAAATGGTCCACACGGGTAGACACACAGGCATGTGTCTAGGCCATGTGTGACACACGGACAGCCCTACGGGCGTGTCGTTCAGCCGTGTGTCCCCAGCACCTTGAATCTTAGGTTAAAATGCTTGGTAGTAAACACACGGGTAGAGACACGGCTATGTGTCTCAACTGTATGGAGGACACGGCCTCTGACCACGGGTGTGTGCTTGGCCGTGTGCCTCAAATTTGTATGATGATGTCATAAATAGAATGCTCGCTAAAATCACACGGGCTACCACACCGGAGTGTGCCAGGCCATATGAGGGACACAGGCCAAGGACACAGGCGTGTGCTTGGCCATATGAAAACCCCTGTAGGTTTGAAATAGATAATAAATCCAAAAATTCAACACGGGTGAGGGACATGGGTGTGTCCTCAAGCACACGGGCGTATGCAATGCCTCCACATGGGCATGTGAGGCTTTAACCTATAAATTTTCTTAGTATTTTCGTAAGTTCTTGGTTCAATTTTGGACCACCAATTATGCATGTTTTTGGCCTCGTAGGTCCGTAATAGGGACATTTTAACTTCATTAAATGATTTTAGATCGGATGAAATTGCATGGCCCGATTTTGCATATTTGTTTCTGTTTAAGTTCGGTAATGCCTCGTACCCTGTCCCAATCTCAAATACGGGTAAGGGGTGTTATATTTATTGGCATCAGAACTACGGTTTAGTCAGTTTTCGGACTACGTAGCATGTGTCTGAGTCTAGCTATACATGCCATGCGTGAATTGTGATAGTGTGACAACTCCTAACGATAATGAACTATGTTTTTCATATAGTAATGGATCCCGACTGAGTTGTAGCAGATGACGTAGAAAGCAATGCACTAGCCCCCGCTCAAGGGACGGTGTCTAAAGAGTGTAGACCCATAACTGTGAGCCAAGGGGGAGGCTAGAGTGGCCTTCTTCCAAATGATGAATGATTGGTATGCTGAATTCGTCCGTGCGAACCCGGCCGGTCAGACACAACCTCCTCTACCTCCTCTAAACCCTCAGCCTATACCCGTGATGCCCCAAGGTATATATTTTATGAGATTCTCTAAAATTTCTATGGATAAGATTCAGAAACAAGGAGCAGAGGAGTTTAGAGCTAACACTGAAGATAATGCTAAGAGAGCCGAGTTTTGGCTTGGAATTCTATTCGAGTGTTCGAGGAACTGTCTTGTAAGCGTGCAATTTATTGTTTAAGGGATGATGCCTACCATTGGTGGAAGACTTTGATTTTGGTTGTGCCTAAGAAGGTAGTTACTTGGGACTTCTTTCAGGAGGAATTCCGGAAGAAGTATATTAACGAGAGTTCATCTAACTTAGCAAATATGCACAAGAGTGTGTGCCCACTGAGGCTAAGATGTGCAGCAGGTTTGAGAACCGACTTAATGAGGATATCATGGCGTTAGTAGGAATCCTTGAGTTAAAGGAGTTTGTTGTGCTCGTAGAGCAGGCTTGTAAGGATGAAGAATTGACAAAGGAGAAGAAGAAATCAAATTTGGAAGCTAGAGATATGCGAAAGAGAATAATGAGCAGATCAGCCCCGACTCAGTCTAAGAAATATAAAGATGTGTATTCTTGTTCTTATGCATCGACAAGATGTTCCCATGGAAATCGTAAAAAGCGTTGTTCGGGTTTCCGGACTCAAGCTACATCTGTAGCTAGCGTAGGAGACGCTAAAGCTCGTCGACCCGAATGCGAATACTGCGGAAGATGTCATCCGGGCTCATGCAGGAGGAATGAAGGGACGTGTTATAGATGTGGTTCTCTAGACCATTTTATTAAGGATTGTCCTGAGATGGGAGAGAGATTTCAGAATGCAAGACAGAGTGGTTCGACTTCAAAGGTGAGACCCCTGAAAAGCGTCGGTACTGGAGCTGGCAGTAAAAACATGACACGAGAGACGGTAGTACGATCTGAGGCTAGGGCTCCGGCTAGAGCCTATGCCAGACGAGCACGTGAAGAAGCATCACCGCCTGACGTGATCACTGGTACATTTTTTCTTTATGACACTGTTGTTATTGCTTTGATAGACCCAGGTTCTACACATTCTTATGTATGCATGAAATTGGCATTTAGCATGAATTTACCCGTGGAGTCTATAGAATTTGTGATTAGAGTGTCAAACCCGTTACGCAAGCATGTCTTAGTCGAAAAAGTATGCAAGAAATGCCCTTTGATGATTAGGGGTCTTTGTTTTCTGGTCAACTTGATGTTGTTGCCGTTTGATGAAATCGATGTTATTTTTGGGTATGGATTGGTTGACACTTCATGGTGCTATAGTAGATTGTAAATAGAAAGTTCTAGAATTGGGACATGAAAATGGTGAAGTCCTTCGAGTCGAATCAGATGAATTTAGTGGCTTGCCAATTGTAATTTCTTTGATGACCGCTCAGAAATGTATGAGGAAAGGATATGAAGCATATCTGGCTTATGTGCTGAATACAAAGGAATTTGAGTTGAAAGTCGAATCGGTACCTGTTGAATGTGAATTTGCGGATGTGTTCCTGAAAGAATTGCCAGGTCTACCCCTGGTTAGGGAAGTTGAATTTGGTATCAAGTTAATGCCGGGAACTGCACTTATCTCAATCGCTCCATATAGAATGGCCCCGACGAAGTTGAAAGAATTAAAGTCACAGTTGCAAGAATTGGTTGACAAAAGTTTTGCGAGACCCAGTTATTCACCTTAGGGTGCTCCCGTGTTATTCGTAAAGAAGAAGGATGGTTCCATGGGATTATATATTGATTACCGGCAACTCAATAAGGTAACGATTAAGAACAAATAATCATTACCAAGAATTGATGATTTGTTCGATCAGCTAAGAGGAGCCACATGGTTTTCCAAGATAGACATGAGATCCGGTTATTACCAGCTGCGAGTTAAGGAGACAGACGTACCTAAGACTGCTTTTAAAACAAGGTATGGTTACAAAGAATTCCTTGTTATGCCTTTCGAATTGACGAATGCTATATGATCGCGTTATTTCGTGATAGGTTTTAAATATTTATAATTAATCGTTAATGAAGCTAACTATTATCGTGATGTAAGCAAGTGTACCTATCGAACAGTAGTATAGTTTTAGCAAGACCGGATTGTCGAACCCAAAGGAACTAAAAGTACTAGTAATGACCGTCTTTTTATTATCTAGCCTAAGAATAAAGAGGTTTTGTTTTAACTAACTAATTATCTAAACTAAGTACTCACAGAAAGTAGAATTGGGGAATTACTTTTGGGAAAATCGATTCTTTGAGACAATACCTAAGGGAAAATCCACCTACACTTTTCTTGTTATTCTGGCTCCGAATCGGATGATTTATTCATTTAACTTGTTCCGTAGAGATCCCTAAGTTATGTTATTATCCCTATTCAAGACTAATAAAGTCTAATCCCTAATTGAATAATTGAGACCTTTCTCTAATTAACACGCTAGTGTTGCATTAACTCGATCTATGGATCCCCTTATTAGGTTTCAGCCTAATCAGACAAAATCTTGTCACCCTATGTCTAGGCGTGCAAACAACTCCGCTTAATTATGACAAATGTACTCTTAAACAGGGTCTATTCCTCCTCTGAACAAGAGCTTATCTTGAATCGGTATCTTGGGATATCAAAACAAGAATTAAGAACATATAATTAAGAACTAGTTAAATATTTATCATACAATTCAGAAAATAATAACAAGATTCGTCTTAGGTTTCATTCCCCTTAGGTATTTAGGGGTTTTAGTTCATAACTAAATAAGAAAACATCTCAGAATAATAAAGAATACAAAACATAAAGAAAACCCAAAACTCCTGAAGGGGAAATTGAGGAGAGATCTTTAGTCTTGATGATGAATTCAACTTCTAAGATGGATCAATCAGCTTCCTTAACGTAATTCCTTCTTTCCCCCTATGTGGCCCTTTTTCTTCATCCCCTAGGGTGTATATATAGGCTTTGGAATGCCTAAGAGCCCTCAAAATTAGCCTTTTCCGAATTGGACTCAACTTGGGCTCGGCAGGGACATGCCCATGTGAAACGCCCGTGTGCGATTACTTTAGGCCGTGCTTAAGCCTGCCAAATTGACACGGCCGTGTGGTCTGCCCGTGTGAGGAGGTCCAGGCCGTGTTGATTTCGTACTTTGGCCCATTTTCTCTGTTATTAGCCCATTTCTCGTTGCTTTCGCTCTCTTATGCTCTCCTAAGTATAAAATATGAAATTAAAGCATTAGGAGCATCGAATTCACCAATTCTAAGGGAAAATCATCCATAAAATGCGTTAAGCATGGGGTAAAAATATGTATAATTTACGGTTTATCAAATAGCCCCACACTTAAGCATTTGCTTGTCCTCAAGCAAAATTCTCAACTCATAATCAAAATAAATTCTTCTCAATTTATAATTTCTATTGATAATATCTCAAAATAATCCATAAGTAATCATACATTGAGAATGCAACTAAAAGAACATAAAAGTTTCAAACATTCCAAGTTGAGTATTTAATCATGCAAACATAGATGTCTTCATTCATCTAAGTAGTTACCTTTGATTCAGAATATCACAGAGTTTCACATCCTCACTAAAGATTCACTCAAATCAGTTGAGGTGTTTAAGGACAATAATTGAAGCACTCAATAGAGAATAATGAAAAATTATTACCATAGGCTTGCATGAAAATCAAATCTCCACCACTATAAATTGAGATGATACATCAATCAAAAGGTCTTTAGAGGGTTTTAATAAGGCTTGGTTAGGGGGTGTGGTCACATGCTGAAAAAAAGGGTTAAAATCGAGATTGAGTTGAAAAATCACTTAACTAGAAAAATATTTAATATCACATGCGTACAACAGAGCTTCTTCTCAGAGTATGGAATTAAGATACTGAAGCTTACAAACAAAGGATCACTACTAATATGTATACATTTTTTTTAAGAACTAGTTAAATAACATAGACTAACTATTAATAACAAGACATAGCTAAGCAATTTATTCAACTCAAATCTCGACAAAAATAAGGATCAAATTAATTTAGGGGATTTCAACAATAATGGGTTAAGGGTTAATATGAAGGGTAATACAAGAAATGGCTTGTTAGCTCAACGGGGTTTACTAAGGGTTAATCGTGGAGGTAGGCTTTTCATGGCATGAGTGGGTTAATCCTAAGTGCCTTTCTCATTTTGACATATCAAATCAAACAGTGTGGTCTTGACATGCATAATCAAGCAAGTTCTAGAATAACAATTCAATACTGACGCACTCAAAACAATAATAAAAGTGAGCATGAAATAATTAATAGATGCTCAAAAGGCTCAAAAATCTAACAAAAATTATGGCTTTTTGATGTTTAAAACTTGTGAATTTCAACTCAAAGTAATACCTAAATTTTAGGGAAACAACTTAAAATTTTAAATTCTTAAAAATCAACTTATCATGCTCGATTCTCTAATGTCTTAATGTTTAAACAATCAATGCATAAATGCCTATGTTTTTAATTCAAGATATATCAATCAAAATCATAAATCAATTAAAATTTATACTAAATATGATATGAAAGCTTTTCAAGAGAACAAGACAGTCATTCAGGGATTTTTCTAATAATGAAATGAATACCCCCTCCACACTTAAGATGTACACTGCCCTCAATGTACAAAGATAGATATAAAAATATAAAAATAAGATAGGGAGAGAAGTGAAACTTCCTGTATGATGAATTCCTCGAATTAAAGTTTTGGAGAGTAATCGGTGCGAGAGTGGAGGAGGGTACTCCGACAGTGGTAGAGGTTCATTAGTCCATAAGTCCTGTGCCAAAAGAATATTATATCTAGTGGTAGCTATGGTCGTGGTCGATAATGACATGGTAGTCGTGGAGAACCTTTCCCGGTGGAGTTTTTAGTTCCTATGTGATGATGAGCTTAAGTGCTCTATATAACTCTGATAAAATCAGGAGATTTTTAGGGGATATTAGGAAGAATAATTACTCATAAAGAAATAAATGAAATTGATAATTAAAAATAAAATTCTAAAATCTAATAAAAATAAAAAGTAGTTTTAATAAAAATTAAAAACATAAACTAATAAAAAATTGTTTTTAAACATCTTCATCGCTGGATGGTTCACGAGGTGGGACTGGCGATGAGAAATGGAGGTGCTGACAAATCTGCTTTAAAGTAGCATCAATGTTGTCAAATCATTGAAAACACTGCTGGTCAAATCGAGTGAGGCGCTCAGAGATGTCAACATATGAAGCCACCGCATGAACTAGACGAGAGGGTGGTGGTGGCTGAGACGATGAGTCCTCGTGCTATGGAGGGACATCATCAGGAATGTCCTCGTAGGCCTCTTCCTCAGTAGATTGTGTGAGATGATATTGAGGAGGGTAGGTTCCTCAGCACTTTTCGATCATCCTCATGCTAAGCATGCTCGAGATGCCTTGTGGAGACATCTGGCCAATGAAGGTTAAGGATGATTCTTGGGCTGCAGTGCTGAGGAGCCCGAAGTGTCGAGCCAACCGAGTAACATAGAGGCCAATGGAGATAACCCCCTTCTTATGTTGCTTCGTCTGGTGCTAAATCACGAGGGCGATGAAATAGGCAAGGTTGATGACGTGCCCGTGCGACATACACCATAAAAAGTAGGCGTCGTGAGTGTTGATGACGCCAGTTCTCTCTCCCCTTCTTGTAATCGTGTGAGCCAAAATGGTGTGTAGGTACCTCAAAGATGGAGGGACAGCCGATGCCTTGGAGTGGCTAGGATTGTAGGTGGCCCTACCTGGTACTAGTGCGTCCCAGCACCGTAAAGGACAACGATGGATGTGGCGGTTTAGAGCATGTAAGTCATTCTCCTCCTTGAATTCCTCCGTATATAAACCCAGCACTGTACTGAATTCTGGGACGCTGAGCTGGTGGTCTAATCTGCCTAGGCGAAATTGGACCGCGCCGGGATCATCATAGTTCGTCATTACGGTCTGAAGATGGAATGTTGAGCATAGTTCCATCGTGATCTCAAGGTATGTTGGCTCGATGATCCCAAAGAACAACTCCCAAGGGTCGGTGGTTAGGAGGCCCCGAATCGTTTTAGCCAACTGAACTTGTTCTACCGCAACCCAGTCGATGCAGTGGCCCGCACTTAAAGGTCAGGCCCGGAGTATTTGTAATAGTTCTTCTTGTGGCCCGATGGGGAACCTCAGGAAAGGGTGATGAACTTTCACAGTAGGACTCGAGGAAGATGACGCTCCCTTCATTTTCTTTGAAGCAGGGACAGCGGCTTTTTACCACTTGAAGACGACATTGTATACCCACAAGTGAAAACATCAATTCGTGTTGATGAGTAGACAAGGAAAAAAATTGCGACTAAATTCGAAAGAAAAATGCATAAATATGTTCAGCCACAACTACTAAGTTTAAGTAAAATAATAAGTTCAATGACCTATCTTTGTGGCATTAGCATAGTGATATAAGTAAAAATGGCAAAGAATGTAATGCACATACTATATGAATGAATAGAAATGTTAACACAAAAGGCATGATTATTTCAACTATCCTAACCATGAATATTCACTTCTAACTAATTAAATGGAGTAAAGAAATCATGTAATGAGTAAGAATTTGAACATGAAAAAGATGATAACTTTTTCTATAAATGAAATTTGTGTGATAGAAAGATGAAAATAACATGAAAATATAGATTACTATGATAAATAGCATTATAAATCAATGAAATAAAAGAGAAAGGAGTAAACAAACGCTAAAGGAAAGAGATTTAGCGTCGAGAGCGAAGTTGGGAGCGGCGCATGGGCGTGGCAGAGAGGGCATGTGGACTTGTAGCGGCTAGGGTTAGGGTTTTTGAGTGAGGAAGACAATGAATAGTGCAGGGTATTTATAGATTTTGGGGCACACGGCCAGGTAACATGCCCGCGTTCCCCAATTTCAACCTGTGTGATTTGCGAATTTTGAATTTGGGCGCGTCTGACATTTAGTACACGCCCGCGTTCCTTACGTTTTTGGGTACACACGGTCGTGTCACACGGCCGTGTCTGGCGTTGTTCACTTCTCCCACGCCCGTGTCAATCAAAAAAGTTTGACCATGGGTGCTAGACACGGGCGTGTCGCACGCCCGTGCTGTTTTAATAGGTTCACCGATAGTTCTTCCACATAGGCGTGTCGCATGCCCGTGTTCTTTTGGCAGGTTTGACCACGACCATGTCGTATGTCCGTGGCATTTTATCATAGCTCGTGTTTGGGAAAATTGTTGCCCAGTTTTCACACGGCCCTAAGCACGCCTATGTGCTTGGCCATGTCTCTGTGGAAATCCTATATTCAAGAGCTCCGTTAGCAAGTTAGGTGTTGAAGACTAAATTTTAAAGAAGTTAATACAGTTAGTGCTCGGGTTACCACCCGATAAGTGCTTATTTATAGTTTAAACTCGACTTACCTCTCCGTTGAATGATCATGGTGGTTTGAGGAGTTTATACTCCTAATTCCTGCTATCAATCTCATCAAAATAAGGTTTTAAACGGGTGTTGTTTACCTTAAAAGTATCGAACTTGGGATGACTCACCTCGACTATACTGAATGGGAAAATGCTGAGTACCGTAAGAGGGATTTATTCATTTGGTGTGGTAGTGACAATGTGGGGATCTGCGGCATCAATAAGACTCTATCTCCAACCTTAAGTTGATTTGGAAAGGCATTGAGCTCATCCTGGCATAGCTTTGGTTTATCGTGTGTTTTCGGTTTATGCGTCCGCCATTCATCTAACTCCTCGATTTGTAACCTTCGATCTTCATGATCAGGTCCTCTACTATTGCTTGAGAATGACTCATGTGCTTCCTTCAGACTCATTTCCTGCAAATTAGGTTGTACCATATTATCAATTTTAGTAGAATGGGTGAAACGATCACCTTCAATTTTTGATGTGTTGCTAGACTTGCGAGCTTGAAGAGTGATTGTTTCGTCTCCCACACGGAGTGTGAGTTCACCTGTACCAACATCAATAATTGTTTTAGCGGTTTCTAAAAAAGGCCTTCCTAGAATTAAAGGAGTCTTGCTATCCTCTTCTATGTCTAGAACAATGAAGTCAACGGGAAATATAAATTTATCAATTTTAACTAGCACATCTTCAATGATACCCCTAGGAAATCTTATAGGTTTGTCTGCTAATTGAATGCTCATCTTAGTCTGTTTGGGTTTCTCGAGACCTAATTGTTTGAACATTTTGTATGGCATGACGTTAATACTAGCCCTTAAATCAGCTAATGCATTATTAACATCTAAACTACCAATTAAACAAGGAATTGTAAAACTCCCTGGATCTTTTAGTTTGTTGGGTAGTTTATTTTGGAGAATAGCTGAGCAAACTGCGTTTAGCTCCACATGCAATGCCTCGTCCAACTTCCGCTTATTTGCTAAAAGCTCCTTTAAAAATTTCATTACGTTTGGCATCTACGATAGGGCTTCAATAAACGATAAGTTAATATGTAATTTTTTTAAGAGTTTAAGGAATTTACCAAATTGTTCATCTGAGCGGTCTTTCCTTGTCGCGTTGGGGTGTGGCACACGAGGTTTATATTCGACATTCACTGATTTGTTTGTATTATGACCTACCTTACCTTGACCTTTGCTTACCATAGTTTCTTGAATTGGTTCTGGCTCAGGCTCAAGAATCTTTATTCATCTTGAACATTAATCGTATTGAGCTGTTCCCTTGGGTTGGCAGTACTACTTGGCAAGGTACCTTGTGGTCGTTCGGAGATTAGTTTGGAAAGCTGGCTGATCTGAGTTTCGAGCCCTTGGATCGGCGCTTGTTGATTTTTAAGTGCTGTCTCGGTATTCTAAAATGAGTTTCTGACACTGATATAAACTTTGAGAGCATATTTTCAAGGTTTGGCTTCTTTTCCTATTGGTAGGGTGGTTGTTTGTAGCCTGGAGGTGGTCTCTGATTTCCTTGGCCTCCCCATGAGAAATTTGGGTGGTTCCTCTAACCTACATTGTAAGTG
This sequence comes from Gossypium hirsutum, assembly GCF_007990345.1. Lineage (NCBI taxonomy): Eukaryota > Viridiplantae > Streptophyta > Magnoliopsida > Malvales > Malvaceae > Gossypium > Gossypium hirsutum. The sequence goes on along the minus strand of NC_053431.1, from coordinate 35,877,879 downwards.
TTACTATATGGATAGTTTTGAGATCTAGAATTATCACCCATGTTATTTAACTGCTTGTTATCCATGTTGAGGTCGTAAGGTTGGTATTCCGAATGGCTTGTTCCACCTCTATTTGCTTTGCACTGCATTACCGGGTGAACCTGTGAAGAACTAAGAAAACCATCAATTTTCTTATTCAAGAGTTCTACCTGATTAGAGAGCATGGTGACCGAATCGACGTTATAAACACCGGCTATTTTTGTTCGTTTTGTCCTCAAGACTTTCCACTGATAGTTATTCAGTGACATCTCCTCTATAAACTCATAAGCATCTTTAGGTGTTTTATTATTGATGGTTCCGCCAGCAGCTGCGTCAACCATTTGTCGAGTCGAAGGATTCAGACCATTATGGAATGTTTGAACCTGAAGCCAAAGCGGTAACCCATGGTGAGGGCACCTTCTCAAAAGGTCCTTGTATCTCTCACATGCATTGTAGAGTGTTTCTAAATTCATCTGTACAAAAGAAGAGATATCATTACGTATTTAGCCGTTTTAGCCGACGGAAAATATGTTAAAAAAATTTTTTGGTCATTTGTTCGCAAGTAGTGATTGACCCTCGTGGTAACGAGTTCAACCACTGTTTAGCTTTGTTCCTCAATGAAAAGGGAAACAACCGAAGACGTATGGCATCATCAGAAACACCATTGATTTTAAATGTATCGCATAGTTCCAGGAAATTTGCCAAGTGGGTGTTTGGATCCTCATCCTGCAAACCATCAAACTGAACAAATTACTGTATCATTTGAATAGTGTTAGGTTTTAGTTCAAAGTTATTCGTAGCAATAGCAGGCCTAATTATACTTGACTCAGTTCCTGTTAAAGTAGGTTTAGCATAATCATACATAGTATGTGGAGTAGGATTTTGATTAACTGCGATTGCAGGAGGTAGCTGATTGTCTTGGTTTTCAGCCATCTCTTCAGTTGGGGTTTGAGTATCGTCCTCTTGCTCGTTCTCTGTGTATCTTAAGCTTCTCCTTATTTCTCTTTGGTTTCTACGAACTGTGCGATCGATTTCTTCGTCAAAAAGTAGTGGTCTTGACGGGTTTCTTCTAGTCATAAACTATAAAAACCAGCCAAGAGAAAGAAAAAGTAAATTAATAAATAAAAAAATTAAATTAAATTGCAAGAAAAATAAATGGCTAAAGTAATAAAAATTGAGCGTTCCTAATATCTTAGTTCTCCAGCAACGGCGCCAAAAACTTGATCGTGTTATTTCGTGATAGGTTTTAAATATTTATAATTAATCGTTCTTGAAGCTAACTATTATTGCGATGTAGGCAAGTGTACCTATCGAACAGTAGTATAGTTTTAGCAAGACCGAATTGTCGAACCCAAAGGAACTAAAAGTACTAGTAATGATCGTCTTGTTATTATCTAGCCTAAGAATAAAGAGATTTTGTTTTAACTAACTAATTATCTAAACTAAGTACTCACAGAAAGTCGAATTGGGGAATTGCTTTTGGGAAAATCGATTGATTGAGACAATACCTAAGGAAAAATCCACCTAGACTTTACTTATTATTCTGGCTCCAAATCGGACCATTTATTCATTTAACTTGTTCCATATAGATCCCTAAGTTATATTATTATCCCTATTCAAGACTAATAATGCCTATTCCCTAAGTTGAATAATTGAGACCTTTCTCTAATTAACACCCTAGTGTTGCATTAACTCGATCTATGGATCCCCTTATTAGGTTTCACCCTAATCTGGAAAAATTTTCTCACCCTATGTCTAGGCGCTCAAATAACTCCGCTTAATTATGACAAATGTACTCTTAGACAGGGTCTATTCCTCCTCCGAATAAGAGCTTATCTTGGATCGGTATCCTGGGATATCAAAACAAGAACTAAGAACACATAATCAAGAATTAGTTAAATATTTATCATACAATTCAGAAAATAATAACACGATTCGTCTTAGGTTTCATTCCCCTTAAGTATTTAGGGGTTTTAGTTCATAGCTAAATAAGAAAACATCTCAGAATAATAAAAAATACAAAACATAAAGAAAACCCAAAACTCCTGAAGGGGAAATTTAGGAGAGATATTTAGTCTTGATGATGAATCTGACTTCCGAAATGGATCAATCGGCTTCCTTGTAGTAATTCCTTCCTTCCTCCCTGTGTGTCCCTTTTTCTTCCTTTTTAGGGTGTATTTATAGGCTTTGGAATGCCTAAGAGCCCTCAAAATTAGCCTTTTTTGAATTGGACTCAACTTGGGCTCGGTAGGGACACGCCTATGTGTGATTACTTCAGGCCACGCTCGAGTCTGCCAAATTGACACGGTCGTGTGGTCTGCCCATGTGTGGAGGTCCAGGTCATGTTGATTTCGTACTTTGGCCCATTTTCTTCGTTTTTGGCCCATTTCTCGTTTCTTTCGCTCTCCTATGCTATCCTAAGTATAAAATATGAAATTAAAGCATTAGGAGCATCAAATTCACCAATTCTAAGGGAAAATCATCCATAAAAGGCATTAAGCATGGGGTAAAAATATGTATAAATTACGGTTTATCACTCCAGCTGTGTTTATAGACTTGATGAATAGAATATTTTGTCCGTACTTGGATAAGTTTGTTGTGGTGTTCATAGGTGACTTTTTTATGTACTCTAAAAATGAGACAGAACATGCCGAACATCTGAGGATCGTTTTGCAGATTTTGAGTGATAAGCAATTATATGCCAAGTTTAGTAAAAGTGAGTTTTGACTTCGGGAAGTTGGGTTTTTAGGCCACATTGTTTCCAGTGATGGTATTCGGGTTGATCCTAGTAAGATTTCTACCATTGTTGATTGGAAGCCTCCAAGGAATGTAACCGAAGTTAGGAGCTTTTTGGGCTTAGTCGATTATTACCGAAGGTTTGTAAAGGGATTTTCTATGATAGCCACTCCTATGATGAGGCTACTACAAAAGGATGTTAAGTTCAAGTGGACAGAAAAGTGCCAACAAAGCTTTGAAAAGTTGAAAATACTATTGACCGAGGCGCCAGTGCTAGTACAACCGAAACTAGGGAAAGAGTTTGTAATCTACAGCGATACATCCTTGAATGGACTAGGTTGTGTGCTTATGCAAGAAGGAAAGGTTGTAGCCTATGCTTCGAGACAGTTGAAGCCTAATGAGAAGAATTATCCAACTAATGATTTGGAATTGGCCACCATAGTGTTTGCCTTGAAGATTTGGCATCATTATTTGTTCGGAGAAAAATGCCATGTCTATACCGATCATAAGAGCCTCAAGTATTTGATGACTCAAAAAGATTTGACTTTAAGGCAACGACAATGGTTGGAACTATCGAAAGATTTCAAACTTATAATTGATCATCATTCGGGAAAGGAAAACGTGGTCACCGATGATTTGAGCAGGAAGTCTTTCTTCACTTTAAGGGCAATGGATGCATAGTTGACCTTATGTAATGATGGTTCCATTTTAGTCGAATTGAGGACTAGGCCGACTCTTTTCCGTCAGATTTGTGAAGCTCAGAAATCGGATGAAAAATTTCAAGCTAAGAAAGTTTAGTGTGAATCATCCAGTGAACTCGATTTTCAGATTGACTCCGATGGATGTTTGAAATTTTGGGGAAGAATCTCTGTTCCAAGGGATATCGAGTTAATTCAGACTATTCTACATAAGGCACATAACAGTTGTAGGTCAGTCAATCCGGGAAGTACGAAGATTTACAATGACTTGAAGAAAGTTTATTGGTGGAATGGAATGAAAAGAGATATTTCAGAATTTGTAACAAGATGTTTGATTTGTCAACAGGTTAAAGTTGAACATCAAGTATCCTCCGGTCTTCTTCAACTTATTATGGTCCCTGAGTCGAAATTGGATCAGATCACTATGGATTTCGTAATCGGGTTGCCAGTGACTCCAATAAAGAAAGACGCTATTTGGGTAATAGTCGATAGATTGACTAAATCAACCCATTTTGTACCAGTAAGCACAGATTATTCTCTGTATAAGTTTGCCGATTTGTATATTTCAGAGATTGTTAGACTTCATGGTGTGCCATTGTCGATTATTTCGGATAGAGAATCAAGATTTACGTTGGGATTTTGGAAAAATTTGCAATCGACTTTAGGAACGAAACTGAATTTTAGTACCGCTTTTCACCCATAGACGGATGGACAATCTGAGGAATAATTCAGACACTTAAAGATATGCTTAGGTGTTGTGTTCTCAAGTTTCAAGGTAGTTGGGAAAATTATTTACGTTTGGTCGAATTAGCTTAGAATAATAGTTATTAGTCCAGTTTAAAGATGGCACCTTATGAGGCGTTGTATGGCCGAAAATGTCGAACTCCTTTGTATTGGACAGAGCTTAAAGAAAGTAAAATTTTCGGAGTTGATTTGATCAATAAAACCGAGGATAAATTTAAGGTGATTCAAGATTGTTTGAAAGCAGCGTCAGATAGACAAAAATCGTGTGCATATTTGAAAAGAAAAGAAATTGAGTATCAAGTGGGTGATAAAGCATTCTTAAAGGTATCACCCAGGAAAAAAGTTTTGAGATTCGGTAGAAAAGGAAAATTAAGTCCTCGTTTTATTGGACCCTATGAGATTACCAATAGAATAGGACCGGTTGCCTATCGTTTATCTTTGCCAGTGGAGTTGGAGAAGATCCATGACATGTTCCATGTATCTATGTTACGTCGATATAGATTGGACCCCTCACATGTGATTACCCCAGCAGAGGTTGAAATTCAACCAGACATGACTTACGGTGAGGAACCGATTAAGATCTTGGCCAGGGAAGTTAAGCAATTGAGGAACAAAAGTATTGCCCTTGTGAATGTATTATGGTATAGACATGGGGCTGAAGAAGCCCCTTGGGAACCAGAAGACACTATGAGGAGTCAATATCCGAACCTGTTCACTGGTAAGACTTTCGAGGATGAAAGTCCCTAAGGGGGGAGAATTGTAACATCCCAAAATATGGCTTAGTCAGAGTAGTGATTTTGTGACCACAAATTTAGCATTAAAATATTTATTTTATTATTGTTAAGAGGTTTAGAATATGAATATATGCATGTGTTAAAGTTTCATGAAGAAATTCTAAGTATAAGGTGTCCAATTGGGAATTAGGGACTAAATTGAATAAGTTGCAAAATTTGTGTTCTAGAAGCAATTTGTATGAAATTGCTTTGGATTATTAATTAGGTCTTAAAGAGAAATTTTCCCAATTTCTAAGTTTTTGGACAAAAATGGGTCTGTATGGAAAAAAATTTGAAGGAAAGGCTTTAAGGGCATTTTGGTCATTTGGTTTATAAATCAAATAAAATGGGAAAATAAGCCAAAAATCAACTCATTTTCTCCATGTTGCTGTCCAAAATTAGGGTTCTCCATAGCTAGGGTTTTCAAGCTTTCCAAGCTCAATAGTAAGTGCTCCCATGCCCCGTTTTTAATGCTCTTCGTATTTTTGAAATCCCGATGACTTGCTCTCTCTATTTCTACCCATATTTCATGCTAGGGCTCATGTTTATAAATTTACCCATACATGAAAAGTTTATGTTTTGATGATTTATAGAGGGATATGAGAGTTTAAAGGATGGTAAACAACTTTTACTAAGTAGTTTTTCATGGAAAGGGTTTTAGGGACTATTTTGTAAAAGTTGTAGAAAAAGGTAGGAAAATATGAAATGAAGGAAAAATGTGGGCTTTTATGAACAATAAAAATGTTTGGTTAGGCTTGAGTAACCAAGAAATCCCATACATTGCATTAGTCGAGCTTAGGGACTAAATTGCAAATATATGAAAGTATAGGGGTAAAATAGTAATTTTACCCAAGTATGAATTTTGGGGTCATTTTGAGTAATGTATGTATTAAACAAGCTAAATTTGGTATTATAGATCAAGAGAATCGAGATACGGGCCTAGATCGGGGAAAGAGTATAGTTTACAAGGTTTAGACTCGATTTCTAAATTTTGTACTAAGGTAAGTAAATATGCAAATAAATACATTAATTATTGTTATTAAATGATTTATTGATATATGTATGCTTAATATGCTTATTTGGTTATGTGGACAAAATAACATGTTTTGATGCTTTGTTATATGATTATGAGACGTTGGCCATGTGAAAGAAACCATTATGCGAGTACGTTCGGTAAAGGTCTGGAAGTCTAAATTCCCATTTGAACCTTAAGAATAGTTGAGGATACAAGTGACATGTCACTAGGATAGTTATGTGTGTTTTGAGCTCATTTAATATGTGATACATGCTAGGGTTCCAGTGCTAGGTATCCTGAGTTGTGTTTGGGTACTCTCTTAGCTCTTTGAGTAGCCCCGTTGAGAGCGGCATGTGATTCTATGATATGAGGCACTTCAGTTCACTTTCTGTCAGGTAGCCAAGGCTACGTTCAGGTACTTCGGTGCATTCCTTCCGTGTGTCCGAATCATATTCCAAGTGTTCAACGGGTAACTTAATATGAATTCTGAAAATAAAATTTAAGTAGGCCATGTGTGTGCAGGATGGCACAGGTATGTACTAAAACCCTATGAGGACTTAGTATATGAAAAGATATGTATTTGGATAAGTATGTGCATCTGAATAGGGAAAGTAAGTATATGTATAACATAATGAAAAGTATCATAATGGAAAAGCAATTCTACTTAGATATTCAATAGTTGCAAAATGTAGATTATTTGTATGCGTACTTACTACGCTTTATAGCTTACCCTTCTCTCTTTTCCCTCTCTATAGATACGTTAAGCTAGCTTGAAGGATCAGGGGGCGTCGGAGCTCGGATCACAATATCTTCAAGAAATTTGGGTATAAAAAGGGTTAATTATTTTGGTCATGGCATGTATAGGAAACTTGTCTATTTTGTGTATACGTGTCATGTTGAAGTAGCCAAGTATAATGGTTCATTTGGGATTGATTATTTTGTATGTGACCATGTGATTTGGTCCTTATTAATGACGGGGATGTATCCCTAAGTTTATCTTTACATGCATACTAAGATGTGTATGTGTTGGTTTGATGGATGACTATTCAATTGCTAGTATGTGGTTGCATGATTTAGCACTCATAATGGAACGATAATAATGAGTATGGTAAACCATGAAATTGGCGTGGAATGACTAAAAGATAAGTTTGTATGTATATTAATGGTTTAGTATGTAAAAGGAGTGATAGTGATGCTATAATGTTGCATGTTTAAGTGTCCAAATATATCATGGGATATGCCATTGAACATACGGAAGTGTATGATTGTTTAAAGGTGGCCAAGGGCTGGAGAGTAGCCTCCAAATGGTCCACACGGATAGACACACAGGCATGTGTCTAGGCCGTATGTGATAGGACATCCCTACGGGCGTGTCATTCAGTCGTGTGTCCCTTGCACCTTGAATTTTAGGTTAAAATGCATGGTAGTAAACACACGAGTAGAGACACGGCCGTGTGTCTCAATCGTGTCGAGGACACGACCTCTGGCCGTGGGTGTGTGCTTGGCCGTGTGCCTCAAATTTGTATGATGACGTCATAAACAGAATGCTCGCTAAAATCAAATGGGCTACCACACGAGAGTGTGCCAAGCCGTTTGAGGGACACGGGCCAAGGACACAGGCGTGTGCTTTGCCGTGTGAAAACCCCTGTAGGTTTGAAATAGGTAATAAATCCAAAAATTCAACACGGGTGAAGGACATGGGCGTGTCCCCAAGCACACGGGCGTGTGCAACGCCTCCACACGGGTGTGTAAGGCTTTAACCTATAAATTTTCTTAGAATTTCTGTACGTTCTTGGTTTAGTTCTGGTCCACCAATAATGCATGTTTTGGATCTCATAGGTCCGTAATAGGGACATTTTAACTTGATTAAATGGTTTTAGATCGGATGAAATTTCATGGTCCGGTAATGCCTCGTACCTTATTACAGTCTCGAATAGAGGTAAAGGGTTTTACAAGCATTATATCAGGATTACCCGTTCGGGCTAAATCCTTTCTTTAATGAGGTCAATAGAATTACTCGTCTAAGCTAAATCCGTCAGCAACAAATGCAGGACCTCATCCATTTCAGGAAAGCACATATATTCATCATAATTCAATATTCAATCGGGACTTAACCCTTCTTCACCATTTCAAGCATATATTAAATTTTCCATTATAACATTCAAGTAATACATTTCAATATAAGTCACATTACATACAAGCATAACATTCAATTAACATAATTACATACTCGATTAAGTTACACGAACTTACCTCGGCACTTATTCGCGTATAAAATCTACTAATCCGAAACCCTTTCTTTTCCTTGGTCTAATCTCGAATTTGTGTTGTTTGGATCTATATAAATAGCTTTAATCATCAATTTCACATATTTCATATTTATTTGGACTCAATTTAAATCTTAAGCAAAATTACCATTTTGCCCCTAACTTTTCCATAAATTCCAATTTCGTCCCTAGGCTCGGAAAATGAAACTTATGCAATTTAATTCCTATTCCAAGCCTAACCAAAATCCCATTACAAAATTTACAGCACAGGTATTCATAAAAATTCAACATTTTTCTTCAATTTCACAAGTTTACATTTTAGTCCCTAAATCATGTTTTCATCATAAATCACTTTGTAAAAATTGTTTACCTAACAACAACCTTTCATTTTCTACCATAAATTTCTAATTTTCATCATATTCATCCCCCCAAATAGATAGATTAAGCTATCCCGATTTAAAAAATATCAAAATTACTAAAAAAGGGGACAAGGAAACTTACCCAATTAAGCCTTGAAAGTTTCTTCTGTCTCTTCTAGGGTTTCCATATAATTTTGGGGTTGAAGATGACAGAATAAGATGATATTTCTTTTTATCATCTTTTAATTAATTAATTATTTCAATTTCCAATTTAGTCCCTACTCTTTTCTAATTTTTCCATGGATGAGTACCAAAAATCTATATACTTTTCTTTAATAGTCTAATTATCATATAAGGACCTCTAGTTTTGAATTCCATAGCTATTTAATCTTATAGCCACTAGAATTCAACTTTTGTATTTATCCAATTTAGTCCTTCTTGTAATTAAGCATTTAATCGATAAAATTTTCGTATCAAAATTTTCACACGACATGTCTATCATAATATGGACCATATTATAAAATAAAAATAAACTTTATTTTAGGATCGGATTTGTGGTCCCGAAACTACTGTTCTGATTTCACTAAAAAATGGACTGTTAAAACTATCCCTCCTTTGGGATTTTCGTCCTCAAAAACGTTACCAGTAAAAAGATTCGTGCATTTCTTCCTCATAGTGTCCTCCAATTCCTAGGTAGCCTCCTTTATACCATGTCGTTGCCAAAGGAATTTTACTAAAACTACTTTTTTATTTCTTAACTCTTTTGTTTCCCGAGCTAAGATTTTGATCGATTCTTCACTATATGTCATATCAGGTTGAATCTCTACCTTTGTCGGAGAAATAAAATGTGAAGGATCGGATCGGTACCATCGTAATATAGACACATGAAAAAAATTATAAATCTGATCAATTTCTGGTGGAAATGCTAACCGATATGCGACCGGTCCAATTCTTTCTATAATCTCATATGGTCCAATGAACTGTGGACTCGGTTTTCCTTTGTGACCAAACCAGAGAACTTTCTTCCAAGGCAATACTTTCAAGAATACTTTCTCACCGACTTGAAATTCTATTTCTTTTCATTTCAGATCAGCATAAGACTTTTGACTGTGAGAGGCTGCTTTCAAACTATCTCAAATTACTTTCACTTTTTCCTCAGTTTCACAGACTAAGTCAACTCCGTGTAACTTTTTCTCATCGAGTTCTGTCAAATACAATGGAGTTCTACATTTGTGACCATACAAAGCTTCATATGGTGCCATTTTGATACTGGACTGATAACTGTTATTGTAAGAAAATTCAACTAAAGGTAAATACTTTTCCTAGTTTCCTTCAAACTCAAGTATACAGCATCGAAGCATATCCTCCAAGATCTGTATAACACATTTAGATTGACCATTTGTCTATGGATGAAATGCAGTGCTAAAGTGTAACTGAGTACCCTAAGCTTCTTGCAATTTGCTCCAGAATCGAGATGTAAACCGAGGGTCTCTATATGAAATAATGAAGATAGACACTCCATGCAATCTAACAATCTCAGAGACATATAATTCAACCAATCTATCCAAAGAATAAACCATACATTCCGGAATAAAGTGTGTAGACCGATCAACAATCACCCAAATGGCATATTTCTTCGATAAAAACAGGGGTAATCCCGATACAAAGTCCATGGTAATTCTTTCCCATTTCCATTCTGGTATCGTAACCGGCTGTAATAGTCCAAAAGGCAATTGATGTTAAACTTTTACTTGCTGACATATCAAATATTTAGATACAATCTTAGAAATACCTCATTTCATTCCTGGCCACCAGTACATCTTTTTTTAGATCATTATACATTTTATTACTACCAGGATGTATAGACATGTTACCGTTACGAGCTTCAGCCAAAATTTTTTATACTAGTATGTGAACCTTTCGGTACACATACTCTGCCTCTGGATGACAAACAACTGTCAGTCTCGATCTAAAATTCCGAGTCATGAGTCGATTCACTTTGTATCCATTTTGCTTGCAACTTACTATCATTTTTCTAAGCTTCAGATATCTATTGCGAAAACGTTGATCTAGCTCTTAACTAAACTATGATTGAACCATCATCAGATAATGACAATCAAATATTCATTGCTCACAAAGTATACAAAGATTTTTTGCACAGAGCATCTGCCACTACATTGGCTTTTCTCAGATGATAATCAGTAATTCAAGCCATCTGCGCTGTCTCAAATTTAAATCTTTCTGTGACATCAAATATTTTTGACTTCTTTGATTAGTGAATATGTGATATTTTTCACCAAATAAGTAGTGCGCTAGATTTTCAATACGAACACAATGGCTACCAATTCAAGATCATGTGTCGGGTAGTTTCTTTATGTGGTTTTAACTTTCTTGAAACATAGGCTACTACTTTACCTTTTTGCATCAAAACACAACCTAAACCATTTAATGACTCATTACTGTAGACTATAAATTCCTTACCCGATTTTGGCTAAACTAGCACTGGAGCTTCTATTAATAAAGCTTTTAATCTATTAAAACTCTGTTGGCATTTATCAGTCCACTCAAATTTCACATCTTTTTGCAATAGTTGGGTTATCGAAAAAGGTACCATTGAAAAACTTTTTACAAATCTCCAATAGTAACTAGCTAGTCCCAAAAAACTTCGGACTTCAAACACATTCCTCAGTGGCTTCCAATTAACAATGGCTGAAATTTTATTCGGGTCTTCTCTGACACCTTCAATAAATACTATATGCCCGAGAAGACTAACTTCCCATAGCCAAAATTCACATTTACTGAATTTGGCGTACAATTATTTTTCTCGCAGGGTTTGCAACACTATTCTCAAATGCTGAGCATATTCGTTTTCATCTCGAGAGTATACTAGAATATCATCTATAAATACCACCACAAATCTGCCAAATACGGGATGAAAATTTTGTTCATCAGATCCATAAACACTGCAAGTGCATTTGTCAAGCCGAATGGCATCACAAGAAACTCATAGTGTCCATACCTGGTTCTAAAAGCTGTCTTTGGCACATCTAAATCTTTTACCCTTAATTTATAATAACCAGAATAGAGATCAATCTTGGAAAATATAGTGGCACATTTTAACTGGTCAAACAGGTCATTTATACGAGGCAATGGATACTTGTTCTTTATTGTAACTTTGTTGAGTTGTCCGTAATCAATGCACAACCTCAACGATCCATCTTTCTTCTTTACAAACAGAACCGGCGCACCCCAAGGTGAGAAACTAGGTCGAGCAAAACCTCTTTCAATCAATTCTTACAAATGTGTTTTCAGCTTTTTCAATTTAGTAGGAGCCATTCCGTAAGGTGCTATAGATATAGGTGTTGTTCCCGGAACAAGACCTATAGAGAATTCCACTTCTGTGTCCGGTGATAAACTAGTTAACTCTTCTGGGAATACATCAGGGAATTCACATACAACCGACACTGAATCTTTGACTCAAATACTTTAGTATCTAGCGCATATGCAAGGTAAGCATCATAACCCTTTTTGACATATTTTTGTGCTGATATTGCTGAAATTACATTAGGTAATCCATCCAGTTTACCATATTCAACATGAAGCAATTCACCACTCTCACATTTCAATACAATAATTTTTTGTTTACAATTCACCACTGTATCATATTAGGTTAACCAATCCATTCCCAAGATCACATCAAATTCATCAAATGGCAATAACATCAAGTTAGCCAGAAAATAAGAACCTTTTACCATCAACGGAAAATTCTTACAAACTTTATCCACCGTAACACACTGGCCCATAGGGTTTGCAACTTTAACCACAAATTCAGTGAATTCAACAATTAAATTTTTAACAATCACTAAGTTCGTGCATATTATGAATGTGTGGAACTAGGATCAATCAAAGCAATAATATCAGTATCAAGTAGAGAAAATGTACCAGTAATGACGTCTGGTGCAGAGGCATCTTCTCTAGCACAAAGAATGTGACACCCCTAATTTGACCCTAGTCGAAAAGTGGTTTCGGGACCACAAAATCGAGTCATAAAAATAATTAGCCGTCATATTTTATGTTTATTATATGTGAATATGAATGTGTGAAAGTTTCAAGCTTCGATTTAGTCGGTTGCATGTGAATTCAGCTAATCGGACTTATGTATGACACTTTTAAAATGTGATAGGTTAATCTATAAGGATCAATTAGTGCATGAAATCAAAAGGGTGGACTTGCATGTCAATTCCCCCACTTAATTAGTAGTGGCCGACCATGACATTGAGGATAGACAAAAAAGAAGAAATATGTTTTGAGGATTTCGGCAAGATAGCAAGCTAAAAATTTAAGGTATGTGCATTCGGTCATAGAGAAAATTGAATCAAAAGTTGGTTGATCCTTGTCCTCCATTGCCGTAGCCTAAAGGGAGGGAGAAGAAAGTTTGGTTGCCTTGATTTTTGGCTTAGAAGATGGCTAGAATGAGGTATGTATTGAATGATTCTTGAAAATCTATGCATGTTTGAGATGATTAGTTCAAACTCTACTTATCCCATAGATTAAACTTAGAATTTTGAGGTTTGAGATTCGGTCAATAAGCTTGAAACTCATAGTAGTTTGTTTTGGTAAGCTTGGTATAAGGATGATAGATGTGTTTTAGTTTTGGTTTGATAAAGGTGTTAAAGATGGTGATTTTCGGTCATGTATTAACTTAAATTGTAAGTATGATTTATGGTATAATTTGTGTGATGGAATGGCCTTGAGATTTGGCTTGATTAAATGGGTAAAATGCTAAGTGTATTAAAGATGATGTAATGGATATTTCGGTTTATGTGAAGTAAATATAGATGATGATTATAAGTTGTTTTATGATTTGATAATGGTGATTAAATCTTGTAGTTAAGTGTTTAGATATATATATTAATAATGAATTTAGTTGTACTTGCTATGTGAGAAATATGCAATGCCATAGGTATTTGATTATTAGATATGGTTATTTTAGGTTGATTTGTAATGGTATGATTGCATTGATGAATTGGTTTGAAAGTGGTGGATAATATGTACATGAGTATTAGGATAGGGCTTTAAGTTCATATTGATAACTATGTAATATAGGTATTTGGTATGTACATATATTGTTGATGTCGTATGCGTTGGTCATTTGTTTTTATGATTTGTAATGGTAAAAATAAATTTGTATCACTTTGTGTTATTTATATAAGTGGCTGTATTTTCGGCCATGGTAATTGGCTATCTAGGTTCCATTTATAATGGCAAGTAATGTGAGTTCTTGTTTGTGCATGTGAATTGGGTATTAGTGAAATAAACATAAAAGTTAGTCATGGTATATTTCATAAACATATTATGCACTGAAGTTATACGATTATCAACTGTGACTATTAAAGAAGTAATGTTGAATAAGTAATGAAACAAATTCATTTGTTTTAATTAAGCTTAAGAGCAAAGAGGATCAAAGTCGGATAGGGGAAAAGAGAGAGTAAACGAATAGCCGTGGATATCTAATCGTCGACCACTTCCGAGGTAAGTTTTAAGTGATTAAACGTTGAGTAAATTCAATCATAATAGGACATAATGAGTTGATTTAATAAGATATGATGTGGCCATGATATGTCTTAAACTCAAATGGTAAGTTCATAAGTGTTTGGACTTGGAAATTTAAGAACAAATTGTAATAATTTGCTTTGGACAGCAGCAGCAACGTGATTTTAGAAAATCACTATAAATTGTTGGTGTGGAATTATAGGCTAAATAAAATATGTAATCAAAGCTTAGTTAGTCTAGTTTCTTATAAAAGAGACCGTGTAAGCAAAGAAATTTCCTATAAAGAGATATTTAAAGTTGTGTGGGACAGTGTCAGAATGACTCCGAAATCCCCTGTTCTGTTTTTTTTAGAAAATCATTATAATTTGTACAAGAATGGTTATAAGATAAAATTTATATGCTTAGACTCCTTAATGAGTCTAGTTTCAAACGAAATCAAATAGAACACATTTTTAATTCTGTACAATGAAAAATTTGATTCGTAGTGAAGAGTGGTCAGATTAGTCAAACAGTGAAACAGGGGAAACTTTAAGAAAAATCTGGTATTGATTGGCCAAACCTAAAATTCTGGAAATTTTAAGGATGGAAGATATACGAGTCTATATTCAGGGAAAATTAACGGCAAGTGATTTGGAGTTTTGTAGCTCCAGTTATAAATAATTTAGTGACTATTGCTCAGGAAAACAGCTCGTAGTGAATATGTGATTTTGTTGTAAACATGGATAAAACTTGTTTTAGTTGCTCATAAGCTATTGATTAAACCCATACGTGAATTCTAAATCGTGATATTGTAAAATGATATATGAGTGTTAGATGGATCTTTGATATTAAAATTTGTGAAATTGTAAGTTTATGAGTATTCGAATATGAAATGATAGTATGGCGTGAAATTGAATTATTCATTGGAAAATGATTGATGTAGATTCGGCCAAGACAAAGTGTATACATGATAGTATATGTGGTATGTGAAGTATATTTGGATAATTGTGATGTGAGTACATGAAAATTTATATTTTGATTTAGGATTTTATGTGATGAATGTGAATGTGTATACATGAGATATGTATATGTGGTAAAGCCGAATGGCTAATGTGAAATATGTATGAGATATGTATATGTGGTAAAGCCGAATGGCTAATGTGAAATATGTATGAGATATGTATATGTGGTAAAGCCGAATGGCTAATGTGAAATATGTATGAGATATGCATATGTGGTAAAGCTGAATGGTCAATGTGAAATATATATATGAGGTATGTATATGTGGTAAAGCCGAATGGCTAATGTGAAATATGTATGAGATATGCATATGTGGTAAAGCCGAATGGTCAATGTGAAATATATATATGAGATATGTATATGTGGTAAAGCCGAATGGCTAGTGTGAAATATGACAGTCGATGTGAATGTTGTAACATGTGATTAAATGTACATGAAACTTGGAAATATATTCCGGGTAAGACACGATGACTACGTGTGGAGATTATGTCCGGGTAAGACCCGATGACTACGTGTGGAGATTTTGTCTGGGTAAGACCCGATAACTTCGTGTGGAGATTTCGTCTGAGCTAAAGGTCTCGCCGATAATCCGAGTAGAGGAAAGCTATAAGACTTCGTAATAAGAATTGCTTATAAATATATTCAATGCGAAGGGTTAAACAAGTATGTACTCCAAGTTTATATGTGAGCTTGATTTGAACTAAATCATAAGGTAGTTATGTGATGCATACGAGAGCAATCTATGAGACTATTCCTATGATTATGTGACATCGGATCAGTGTGAGAGGTTATGTGAAATCATACAATATATCTATGTCACATGAGCTCACTTTTATGTGAAAGTTTATCTGCCTATTGTATATGATGAGATGTGCATATTCGGTTAAGGGATGGTATGCCCGAAGGAAGAGTGAAATAACAATACGAACAACTATGTTATAATTTGATTGTTATCTGTTAACACTGCTTAAAACTTACTAAGCATTGTAATGCTTACTCCGTTTACTTTGTTTTCTCTGTTTTATAGATCTCATTGCGAAGCTACAGGCTCGAGGATCGTCAGCAACTAGTCACACTATCACTATCCACTGCTTGTTACTGTTATGTTTAGAATTATTTTATGGCATGTATAGAATAGACTAGTGGCGGAAGAATATTTTTGGTTAATGTATATAAGCCATGCGAAAATGGCATCTTTTGAATGTTTACTTAGAGAAATTTAAATTTTATCCCTGGCTGTGCTTAGTACTTATTTAAATGAATGATCTTTATTTCAAGAAAAAGTTCAAAATTTTACTGTTCTGACATGAGTTACAAGTCCGATAATGCCCCTTACCTATTCCGGCGACGGTTACGGGATAGGGGTGTTACAAACAATATATGTTCTTATAGATGCTTGTGCCTTAGATCTAACTACTGTATCCTTGGTAGTACATCGACTACCACTAACATTACCTGGGTGACAGGGTGGTCTGCCTCTCAAAATAAGATTACTAGGCTTTGGAGCTGGTTCTATTTCTTTTTTAACTCTTTTGGGACAACCCCTGAGAAAATGGTCAAGTGAACCACAGCCAAAAGAAGCTCCACTTTTAGACCAAAATTTCCCATGATGAAATTTGTTACAATGTTTACATTTTGGTTTGGGATTACTGACACTACCCATACTGGTCACAGATGTAGATGAAGACCTCGGGTTAGAATGTTGAGAGCCTCGCTCTCTTCCAAAATATCCCATAAATGTGGTAAGACGATTATAATACTTCTGTAATTATTAGAAGCAAATGATTGTGACTTACTCATTATTAGAAGCAAATGATTGTGACTTACTCATAGTTCTTTTTCCAGAAACCCGAGCCTCTCTATCAGCTTGTTTCTTTTCTTTACTCAATTCCTCAGCTTAGTGTGCTTGATTGGCTAACACCGCAAATTCCTTTATTTCAAGAATTCCAATCAATAACTTGATATCCTTATTTAAACCCTTTTCAAAGCATTTACTCATCTCAGCCTCAGTTAGAACCCATTCTCTAGCATATTTTCTCAACTGAACAAATTCTCATTCCTGTTCGGACACAATCATATTTCTCTACTTGAGTTCTAAAAGACACAGTCATATTTCTCTACTTGAGTTCTAAAAATTCTTTCTTTTCTTGATCCATGAATCTTTGACTAACATATTCTTTTCTGAATTCAGCCAGGAAGAATTCCCATGTAACATTTTCTCTCGGTACCAGTGAAGTTATGGTGTTCCACCAATGATAAGCTGTATGTTCCAGTAGAGATACTGCACATTTCAAACACTCAGCAGGTGTACAAGATAATTCATCAAAAACCCAGATAGTATTTTCTAGCCAAAACTTATCCCTTTCTGGATCATCAACTGCGATAGCTCTAAATTCTTTGTTCCAAGCTTACGAATTTTATCTATCGGATGCTTACCTATTCTAGTGGGTTCACCACCCTACGGTGCCTCAGGAACCAGTTGAGGAGTAGGTGGGGGAGGTCATTGTACAGTGGGGTTTGTTCTCAAATACTGTGTAAACCATTCATTTATCATTTGAAAGAATGCTTATTTTGCCTCCTCACTTCGGCCTTCAGGCACGGGCCTTTCACTACCAGACGCAGATGCAACTCTTTGAACTGAAGCTGAAGCATTGCTCTCATCTTTCTCGGATTCAACTCTAGCTTGGTTGGATGACATTACTATATGAAAAACATATTTAAAATGATCAAGAGTCATCACACTATCACAAATTATATAATGGCATGTATAGCTCAACTTGTGTTTGCTACATCAAATCTGAGAATCGGCTAAACCGCAGCTCTAATACAACTAAATGTAACATTCCTAACCAGTATCTGTCGTCAAAACAGGCTTCAGAGTATTATTGGAACTTTCAAAATATTTTAAAATAATTTATGTATATTACTGTTCATTAAATGGGATCATATAAAACGTCCCTTAATTGGACCCTCGAGGCCCAATATGAGCATTAGAATCGAGTCAGAACTTAATCAGGAGCTCTAAAAATTTTTCGTAAAATTACAAAAAATTTCCAAGGTGCAGGGATCACACCCTCGTATGGTCCAAGGGACACGCCCGTGCTATAGGTCGTTTTAAAATCCGTGTAACTCTCTAACTTTTGCACACGGCCTTGGCACACGCCCATGTGCTATGCTGTAACAGCCCAATTTTGGGACTAGTCAGAATAGTGCTCTTGAAACCACAAATCTAAAGTGAGAAGAATTATTTTATTATTATTTTGAAGTCATAGAATGTTTATATTAGTACATGAACAATTTGGTGAGTTAATTTTGATATTTGTGAGCCCAATTGCGAAAAATGACTAAATCGCATAAAGTGAAAAAGTTCTATTTTTATAGCTAAAGATGTTAAATAGCTAGAGAACCAAAATTGGGGATCTTTAAAGGGAAATTAGACCCTTAGAAACTAGCTTGACTGGTCATGGGAGACAAATTTGAGAGAAGGTCAAAATTAGGTGAAGCTTAGGTCACCAATTTTGACTAGTTGTATTTTTAATAAAACAAAAAGGAAAAGCCATCATTTTTCTCTCTTCTTAGCCGAAAATATCAGCCATTTTAGGGGTTTGAAAGCTTTAAAAAAATTCAGCAACTTTGAGCCCTCTCAAGTAAGTGATTTTGATAAATTCTTTTAATGATTTTTACATTTTTGAGACCCTTGAAGCATAAGCTTCCAAATGAGGGCTACATCTTGCAAAATGGCTGAAGGTCTAAGGTTTTTCCATGAGAAAATTTAGGGTGTTTTTTAAATTTTATGGAAGAATATGAGTCTTAGTTGTGTAATAGACAACTTTTGTGAAGGGTGTTACCATGAAAACACCTACAGGGGCTATTTTGCACAAGTTGTAAAATATTTGATAAATGTGTGAAATAGAGAGAACTTTGGGTTGCTATAAGGGTAAAAAGAGTTCAGCTAGGCCAAATATGCAAAGGAATTTGGTAAAAATCGATTTTCGAGCATAGGGGTAAAATGGTCATTTTGCTGAAGATGCGAATTTTTAATTGCTTAATTTTATTTAGTGATTAAATGAGTGCATTTTTCTATTTTAGATAAAAAATTGCCAAGTCCGAACTTAGACAGGGGAAAAGCCAAGCAAATCGACTAAACCGACTAGTCATATACGTTTTGTAATCTGAGGTAAGTTGTATGTAAATAATACAACTACATTACTAATGTATGTGTTGAATCGTATTTGAATTAATATAGCATGAATTGCTTGATTGTGGAATTGAGATGGTATGATGATAATAGAGATAGTAGAGTTCCTGTTTGAACCTAGGAAATAAATCGGATATTCATGCGTGACATATGGGCTATTGTTGGCTAGTGTAAGACATGTCTGGGACATGCATCGTCCACATTATGAGAGCCAATGTAAGACCATGTCTGGGACATGGCATCGTTATTGAGATGAGACTAGTGTAAGACATGTTTGGGACCTGCATCGGCCTCGAGACGTAAGCCAGTGTAAGACATGTCTGGGACATGCATCGGCTATGAGATGATAGTCAGTGTAAGACCAGTTCTGGGACATGGCATCGACTTGAGATATGAGCCAGTGTTAGACCATGTTTAGGACATAGCATCGGCACCTTATCCACGTTTGAGGCTTAATGAATATTCGGTAGTGTTCCAAATGGTTCAATGGTGAACGTTGTGTTCTTAAGCTAATGAGGAAAGTATAACCGTGTTATGAGTGGTACAGATACCTAATTGGTACGTATGAGATATGAGCTCATTGAACAATATGTGACTAGTATGGATTGTAATGAGTAAGTTATGCCTATGCCTACTTTGGTATCATGAGCATGTGGATCATTGATAAAATGTTGTTGTTGTGTACTTACTTATATGCAACATACTAAGCTTTTATGCTTACTCCCTTTCATTTTCATTTCCTTACTGTGCCGCCTAACTAGCTCAAGGATTCCACAAGTCAGAAATATCAATCACACTATCAACCAAAGCATTCGGTATAGTTGGATTTATATTTTTGAATATGGCATGTATAGTACTTAGACTTTATTATTTTGTGTCTTTGAGAATTGGCCAAATGTGTTGGCTTAGGTTGGAAACCCCTTTACTTTGTATTAAGCTTTGAATGACAGTAATATTCATTTTGAATTTATAAAAGATGCATTCTCATGGTTGAATGAATGTCTATTATGGTTGATTTAGTTATAGGAGTTATACTTTTTTCGATACTGGTTAGTATTTGTATGGAACTAGATATGTAAGGGTGGCAATGAGGCTTGGTAAATAGCCTTATACAGTCCACACGGGTAGGCACACGGGCGTGTATCTAAGTCGTGTGTGACACACGGTCTACCCCATGGGCGTGTGGTTTTGCCATGTGTCCCCTGCACGTAAAAATTTCAAGTCAGTATGCATGGTAATAAACACATGGGCGTGTGCCCTATTTTAAGGATAAAATTTTCATAGTAGGTTTAAGGACCCGATATAGTCCCGAATGGTTTTCAACGGTGAATTATTTATCAGCCAAGCATTCTTCTTACGGCTAGATCCAATCTCCTGGTCCCTACAGAAAGGAAAAAGAATTTCACTTTTTTTAAGCCTATAATAAAAAGGTTAAAGTAGAAACTGATAAACTATTAAGTTTGGATCGAGTCTTGGTGATTTGAAATTGGTTGTATACATGAGATCGAGTTAGGTAATGCATTGTGTTCCTCCCTGACGTGGGTTATGGGTATAGGGTGTTACATACGCCGTGTGGTTAATTAATTTAATTTGAAATTTAAGGTGTAGCACACACGGTTGCGACACACGCCTGTTTACTCAATTCTGAGCATTCTGTTTCTCAAAATTTAAGGTGTAGGAGACACACGACCTAACCACACGCCCATGTACCAGGTCATGTGTTTAGACACATGCCCGTGTGTCTACCCATGTGGACAAAATGAAGCCATTTCTAGCTTGGAGAGAAATTGCCTTTAGATTATAAATTAGAAGGTCTTGGAGAGAAATTTTCCCAATTTCTAAGTTTTTGGACAAAAAAGGGCTTGCATAGATGAAATTTTAAAGAAAGGGCTTAAGGGCATTTTGGTCATTTGGCATTTTAATGAAATAAAATGGGAAAAATGAAACAAAAATCAACCATTTTCTCCCTTGTAGCAGCTGAAACTCTCAAGCCCTCCATAGCTAGGGTTTTCAAGCTTTTCAAGCTCAATAGTAAGTACTCCCAAGCCCCTTTTTAATGTTCTTTGTATTTTTGAAATTCCGGTAGCTTGCTTTCTCTATTTCTACCTATATTTCATGCTAGGGTTCATGTTTAAAAATTTACCCATGCATGAGTTACTTGTATTTTGCTGGATTATGGAGGGATATGAAAGTTGGATGTGTGTTAAACATTTTTGCCAAGGTGATTTTCATGAAAAACCCCAAAAGGGACCTTTTTACAAAAGTTGTAAAATATGAGGCAGAAATGTAAAAATAATGGAAAATGTGGGCTGCCATAAGAGAGAAAAATGTTTGGCTAGGATTGGGTAAGATAGAAATTGCATGTGTTTCATTATACGAGCCTAGGGACTAAATCGTAAAAATGTGAAAGGTTAGGGGCAAAGCGGTCATTTAGACCGGGGGTGGAATTTAGACTTGAAATGTATGATGTGGAGTGTTAATGATTTAATTTTTTATTAATAGACCCCGAAGAATAAATTCCGGAGGTCGATCGAGGAAAACGAAAGGTTTCGGATTAACCGAAACACAACACCAAAATGAATACCACGTAAGTTCGGATGACTTAAAGTAAACTCCTAATATGCCTAATTATATGACTTGTGAATAAATGATGATTGCAGTTACTGATGGCATAAGATTTCATGAAATGCATTCCTAATAATGATGTGTTGAAAAATTTGTCTCGGTTGAGGTTAAAAAAGGAATTCGATGGATAGACCATGTTTTACATGTGTAATGAGATCCTGCATGTGTTGCAGAAAGGATTTAGCCCGGATGAGTAATCCGCTGATCTCAATTATGAAAAGAATCTAGCCCGAATGGGTGTTCCTTTGGATGATTGAGCCTCCTGAAGAATACATGTGCATTATGGATTTAGCCCGGACGGGTAATCTGACCAAGTCTGAATTTAGCCTGGACTGGTAATTCAGATTTGAGCTTATTAAAGGTGTTTGTTGCAATAACGGATTTAGCCTGGACTGGTAATCCCGACATCACCTTATGAGTTTAGGATATGGGGGATTTTGCCTGGACTGGTAATCCTGCCATAAGATTTGAGGTTCGCGGGAGTGCACACCTGAAATGATCATCCTTATGAATTGACGATTAATGGATATTCCATCGAGATTTCCTAGACACTCAATGGGATTTACATGAAATACATGTATAAAATGAAATGTTGAATGATGAGCTCATCTAAGATAAATTACATGGTGCTTTGTTATGTGACTAACTCATTGGTTGAGTGCATGTGATAGAGAACCATTTCATACTTGTTGGTTTCCTTATCTATTATGGATGTATGCTAATTACTTGGTAAGTTTACTTTTCGGTTATTCGATCTTACTAAGCATGTAAATGCTTACTTCTCTCTTTTCCCTGATTTTCAGAGATCAATGACTCGTAAGGATTAGAAGACAGTTGGAGAGCCAGCAAACTACCAAATAGGCCGGCTATGGTATAAAGACATTTCTATTTTGTTCAATGGCATGTATAGGATCTTTGAGTATTTTGTTATATATGTCATTTGATTTGCCAAATGTAGGCATGTAAAGATATACCTATCTTTTTGCATATGGCCATGGGAATTGGCTTATTTTGAAGTAGGCTATGACCTACAATTCTATGCATGTTTATATTCATATGTGATGGATTGTTTATAATTGGCAATGAGTCACAAAAATGAGCCAATTTTAAATGTGATATAGTGACATGGAAAAACCATAAATACAATATGGGAAAATAACCTAGCATGTATGAAACCAATGATATGAGGTTTCCATGCAATAAGTTTTGCCAAGATCATTTATGAGAGTATAATCATGTTTTGCTTTGTATTTGGTAACCATTAAGTATAAGTGGTGAAAAGGGTGACCAAAGGCTTAGAAAATAGCCTATTAGGGTCCACATGGATGGACACATAGGCAGTCCACACGGGCGTGTGCCACAGCCGTGTTTTTAAGTCAGTGTCGTGCACAACAGGCCATACGGGAGTGTGCCATGGCTGTGTTCTAAACTCAGTGTTGCACACGGACTAAGGGCACGGGCGTGTCCCAAGCCACACGGGCGTGTGGAGCCTTAAAGCATGAAATTTTCCAAGTTTTTCTTAAGTTCTCGGATTAGTCCCGAACTGTTTCTAATGATGTTTTGGGCCTCGTGAGCTTGTTCAAGGGACATAATGCATGTGAACGAGAAGCTTCAAGTTAAAAGAAATTTATGGTCCGGTTTTATATTCTTATGCTTGAGTTAAGTCCGGTAGCACCTCAAACCCTGTCCTGGCTTCGGATACGAGCGAGAGGTGTTACATGGCCACACACCCGTGTGCCAGCTCGTGTGCCTCACACGGCCAGTAGACACGCCTGTGTGTCTAGGCCGTGTCAAAACTAGAGGGTATACTGACTTTAATTCATAGGGTACCCCAGGGGACACACGGCCGTATAACATGACCGTGTGTCGCACAGGGCTGAGGCACACGCCCCTGTCTCTGCCCAAGTGGACAAAAATAGGCCATTTGATTAGCCAATTTGCCACCCGAATTTGGATCAACCTACAAGCACCAGGTCAAGCATTTATGCACAACCATTTCAGCCAATAACTATACCAAATCATACATAATTCATGCTATAACATTACCAATCATTTCAAATCTCAATTCAAACCAAAACTTAATCTAAAATTATACCTAAACATGTGATCAATACATCATTCAATCAAATGCTCAAAACTTACCAAAACTTCTCAACATTGACCATTTCTTTTGGCCAACCAAAAGATACCACAATTTCACATTAGCATCACATATCTTATACCATTATCAAACTGTAAGTTCAAACACAAACTAGCCATATCACATGGCTAAACATGTACATCACAAAACATAATTCCACAACTTCTAGCCTATACATGCGACACTTTAATATATACATTTTCAAAGTACCAAAATAAGGTTCGAAAGTGTGGTGACGATCCTCGATGATCCCCGAGCTCACAGTAGTTGCGATATCTATAAAACAATGCAAACACACACAAAGTAAGCTTTCAAAAGCTTAGTAAGCCATATACAATTAAACATATCACTTCAAGCAAATAAGTATCATCAAATCATTTGTACTTTGTATACCAATGCTAACTCAAATCTCATATTCAAATACTTACCTTTCATTCTCAAATAGGCTATACAAAGTAAACATACCTGAATCTGATATGATTTCACAAAATTATTCATTTTCTCGGAATGCCCGTTTGAACTGTTCGGAAACATAAGGATATGCAGATAGCTTAGAGAACATATACAATCCCAACATCCCAGAGGCAGTCTTACATGTAATCAAACATCAATGCGACTATTCCAGACAGGGTCTTACTCGAAGTCAGATACGATGCCAATGTCCCAGACATGGTCTTACGCGCAAAACAGATATCGGAAATCCCATGTCATGACATATGTATCCTAACTATTCCTAAGGTTTGTACGAGGCTTTTCAGACATCGGAACTTTGTCGATATTTTCTCGGATACAATATATTTAGCTCGGAATTTCATTTATCACAATTCAACATCATATGAGCAATAATAATTCAGTTTAAACTCGTTTATTGTATATTGACTTACCTCGTAAGGATTCAGATAGATGGAATCAGTTACTCGATAACTTTCGACTTTCCCCGATCTAACTCTGTTTTTTTAATTCTTGATCTATATAAATTCAAATTTTACTCATTTAATCACACATTCATTCAAAACAATCCAAAAACACAAATTTAGGGAAATTTGCAAATTAGCCTTCACATTTTCACATTTTGACACTTTAGTCCCTCATTCACAAAATCACAAAATACACATAATTTGCTTTTACACAAGCTTAGCCGAATTTTAATAGCTCTCACACAAGTCCATACATTTCATTTATTTCACATTTTAGTCCCTTAAAATAACATTTTTACAATTTAGCCCATTTTACTCAAAATCATCAAAAATCCAAGGACAAAACATATAAACCTAACATCAAACTTTCATATTTCATCAATTAACAACATAAAGCTCAAGAATTCATCCATGGCACATTTCGAAATCATCATCAGAATCAAAAATTGAGACATGGGCTTGATAGTATTCGAAGCAACGATTATAAAAACGTAGAAATTATCAAAAACTGATCAAAACACATACCTTAATTGAGCTTTAACTTAGCCAAACCCTAAATTTTTTTATTTCTTCTCTTTTTCTTTGAATTTCGACAAGTATGGATGAATAATTCATCCATTAACATGTTTTGTTTAATTATATTAAAATTAATAAACATTTTACCATTTTGTCCTTTCATTAAACATTAATCAACCATTATATACAAGGTCATTAAGGTCCACTCAAGCTTACAATGGTCAAATTACCACAAAAGGACCTCACAATTAATGAGCCAACTCAAATAGGCAATTTTAACAAACAACAAGCAACTTTTACATTTTACGCGATTGAGTCCTTTTATCATATTGAGCACACAAATAGTTAAATTTTCATACGAAACTTTCACACATGCTCATTCACATATCATAAACATGAAAAATAATATTTAAATATTTTTGACTCGGATATGTGGTCCCGAAACCACTGTTCCAACTAGGGTCTAAACTAAACTGTTACAATTCTCCCCCCTTAGGGATTTTCGTCCCCGAAAATCTTACCGTTAAACAGATTCAAATATTATCGTCTCATAGCATCTTTAGGCTCCCACGTGGCCTCTTCAATACCGTGTCAATGCCACATCACTTTTACTAATGAAATTTTCTTATTTCGCAACTCTTTAACCTCTCGAGCTAAGATACAAATTGGCTTTTCTTCGTAAGTCATATCAGACTGAATTTCAATCTCAAACGAAGGAATCACATGTGAAAGATCGGATCTGTATCATTGAAGCATTGATACGTGAAACATATCATGAATCTTTTCTAACTCTGGTGGCAACAATAATCTATATGCTACCAGTCCAATATGCTCAATAATCTCAGACGACTCAATGAACCTCAGACTGAATTTACCTTTTCTACCGAACCGAAGTGATTTCTTCCACGTAGACACATTCAAAAACTCTCTGTCGCCGATCTCAAACTCAATATCTTTTCTTTTCAGATCCACATAAGATTTTTGACGATCAGAAGCTGCTTTTAAGCTATCTCAGATCACTTTTACGTTCTGTTTAGTTTCTTTTATCAAATCAATTCCGTGAATCTTATTTTCGCTGAGCTCAGTCCAATACAAAGGTGTACGACATTTGCGACCATATAAAGCTTCATATGTTGCCATTTTAATGCTCGACTGAAAACTATTATTATAAACGAATTCAATCAAGGGCAAATATTGTTCCCACGTACCTTCAAACTCCAGAATGCAACATCTCAACATATCCTCGAGTATCTGAATAATCCGCTCGGATTGACCATCCATTTGTGGGTGAAAAGCAGTACTGAAGTACAATTTAGTACCCAGAGCATCTTGTAATTTCTTCCAAAATAGTGATGTGAATCTCGGATCTCTGTTTGACACTTTAGACGATGGCACACCATGCAATCTCACAATATCAGAAATGTATAACTCAACCAACTTATCTAGTGAGTAATCAGATCGTACCAGAATAAACTGGGCTCATTTCGTCAATCGATCTACTATGACCCAAGTAGCATCTTTCTTTCTCGGAGATAGGGGCAAACCCGAAACAAAATCCATTATTACTCGATCCTATTTCCACTCTAGAACCATAATCGGTTGTAACAAACCAGATGGCACCTGATGTTCAGCTTTAACTTACTGACAGATCAAACATTTCGAAACAAAGTTAGAAATATCTCTTTCATTTTGGACCACCAGTAATGCTATTTTAGATCATTATACATTTCGTACTACCCAAATGCACAGTTAACCGACTGTTATGAGCTTCACTCAAAATCATCTGAATTAACTCTGGATTTCTCGGGACACAAATTCTATCTCAAAATCTCAGAAAATCATCTTTATCAACTCTGAATTCTAAATCAGACTCTGCATCACACTGAGCTTGTTTAGCTAAAATTGCATTGTCAATCTTTTGAACTTCGATAATCTGCTGTAAAAACAAAGGTCTCGCTTTTAACTCCGCTAAAATTGAACCAACATCAGACAATACCAAATGAGAATTCATCGCACGCAGAGCAATTAATGATTTCTGACTTAAAGTATCAGCAACAACATTTGCCTTACCCGGATGATAATCAATTACTAATTCATAGTCTTTTAACAATTCAAGCCATCTTCTCTATCACAGATTCAAATCTTTTTGAGTCATCAGATATTTCAAGCTCTTATGATCAGAATATATATGACATTTCTCACTGAACAGATAGTGACGCCAGATCTTTAGAGCAAACACAATCGTAGCTAACTCAAGATCGTGAGTCGGTGCGGCTTCAACTGTCTCGAAGCATAGGCAATGAATTTGCCTTCTTGCATCAAAACACATCCCAGACCGGTCACAAAGCATCACTATAAATCACAAATTCTTTACCTGATTCGGGTTGTACCAATACCAGAGCTTTAGTCAACAAAGTTTTCAACTAATCAAAGCTACTCTGACACTTTTCAGACCATTCAAACTTCACATCTTTTTGAAGTAGCTTTGTTAATAGAGTTACAATCATAGAAAAGCCTTTTACGAACCTTCTATAACAACCGGCAAGTTCCAAAAAATTACGAACTTCAGAGACATTCCTCGGAGGTTTCCAATCCAAAATAGCTGAAATCTTGCTCGGATCAACAAAAATACCAGATGTTAATACAATATGACCTAGAAAACGAACTTCTCGCAACCAGAATTCACATTTAATGAACTTTGCGTATTGTAACAACCCTAACCTGTATCCATCGCCTAACTAGGGTTAAGAGGCATTACCAGACATATCAGAACATTTCGCAATCATTTCACAATCAAAAGTCATGCATCATCATATCATAGTCAAACATTAATGTTAAATCCCTTTCTTAGGTCAATGAGACCATAAACATGCATTAGGAAGAGTTCAAGAGTAAACCGAACACATACAAATTTATTTCCAAAACTTAACAATTTTTCTAAGTTATAAAGGTCACACACCCATGTGAACAGACCGTGTGCCTCACACGGCATTAGACACGCCTGTGTGTCTAGGCCGTGGAGAAACAGGGCATACATACTAACTTATCCACATGGCCACAAGACACGCCCGTGTGTTTAACCCGTGGTCGAAATTGACTTGGCCACATAGCCTGGCACACGCTTGTGTGTGCACAACTGTGTGATCTGCCCAGGCTCATTTCGAAATGGCCCTCGAGCAATATGGCAGAGACACACGCCCATGTCCCTGCTCGTGAGGGCAAAAATAGGCCATCTACAAGGCCAATATACCCCCCATTTGGGTCCTCCCTACAATTCCAAAAGCAAGCATCAATGCAACTTTTTCAGCCAAATTCAAATCCAAACATGTATCAATCAATTCATAATATCAAGCATTACCCAAATTTTCAACTATGAACATACCAAAATGACCATTTCACTTGGCCATATACACACACACATATATATATCTAAATATATCATATTATTTTCCTTTTTAAACCATATTAAAATAACTAATGCATCATCAATGTTATACTGATCATTTTAATTATAGGAATATGAACCATAAGTCAAAAATACATCTAATATTTCACCTCAATGCTCAAGCCAAATCATATAACCAATTACACCATACATATAAACCATGAACCACACTTCCCAAAAATGATCTCAATACATAACAAAATATACACCATATTAACATCATGAATAAGCCATTTTTTCATGGCTATATAAATACACAAGTCAAAATTAACCATCTCAAAACTAGCCTATACATGCCACATTACCAAAACTTAAAGTTTTTATTTACCGAAGTGACAACCGGATAGTGTGATGACGTCTCTTCTAACTTCCAACCCGAGAAAGTCTCTAAAACTCTATAGACATAGGATAATAAACAGAATAAGCTTTGAAAGCTTAGTAAGTCATAGGCAATTAAATCATTTCAATGATATTTATAAACCAATATCACTAAATCAAAATTAACATATTTCAATCACATATACCTTCATTGTACTCGCAAATTCATGTAATCACATTAAATAGTTCACTTAACTTATTTATTAATGAACTTATACCCATGCTTTCAAACTCGACTAACAATCGTTAGTTCATTCATATAAATCAAGCTCACACATATTCATTTCATCGCCAACTAAACTATGGTCATTTATTACAAATCATACATAAAGTTATATCAACTTCTTTATAAACACTTCCAAGCTCGAACATCCATAATTTCTTATTCACATAAACCAAATTCACGTACATGAATCATATAGCCAATTCAACAATTTTGATTTATTATCTGTTCAAGTTTTCGAACCAAACAATCATACATCAAAACCATGTTTCATGTTTCGTAAATCTCATATCCGAAACATAATGCCACAATTTCATATAACGAGTATATATAACACATTATATTACTCACCCTTATTCAAAGCCATATCTTACTTCCATTCCAAATCTTTAATCTTTTAAATAGCATTTATAATGTTATCCAATCCAACTCATTTCATCATTCATTTACATAATTTTCATCTACTTCATACTTAACATCATCATCCACCTAGGTTCCATACATACCTATACCATTACATTCTTATCTGTCACATTTGTCACTTCAATGCTTGAAACACTAATTCATCCGATCGTCCTTGAACATTCGACGGACTAGCACACTTAGTGCCAATTAATTAGCCAAAGCTATAACTGTATTGTACACTTAGTGCCATTACATTAAACCGAAATTATATCGGTATCGCACACATAGTGCCCTTTTCTCAGTCAATACTGTTATAATCTTGCACACTCGGTGCCATTTTAATAGCAGTAGCTATTTCATTTATCGCACACTCAATGCCTCAAATCAATTTACATTTTACATATTTCAACTTCACAATTATATTTCTTTACAACTCAATTCAGCACATATAATGCACATATATTTCAATTTAACAACATTTATTTACTTATGAACTTACCTTGTACTAACACGAACGGACCGAAACGACTATTCGATAATTTTTTACTTTCCCGGATCCAAATTCGATTTTCTTATTTCTTGATCTAATTCAATATAAATTCAACTTATTTAATCACATATTCAACCAAATTTATCTAAAAACATGAAAATGGGCTAATTACACTTTTACCCCTAACATTTCACATTTTTACAATTTAGTCCTTATTCACAAAAATCTCAAAATACAAAAAATTTCATATTTCCCATGCTTGGCCGAATACTCATATAGTCCATATAAGTCCACATATTTCATCCCTTTTATGCACTTTCACTACAAAACACTTTACAAAACATGATAATCTATCAACAAACTTTCATAATTAATCATCAAACTTCATAAAAGCTCACAATTTCATCAATGGAATATTTCAAAATCATCATCAAAATCGAAAACATAGGCATGGGCTTCATAGAACACTAAGAAACGATCAAAAAACGTAAAAATTATTGAAAACGGATTAAAAACGAACCTTTAATCAACCTTTATCATGACCAAACCCTAAAACACATCCATGGCTTTTCTTTTTCTCTAACATTCGGCTGAACATGATGACAATAAAGCCAAATTCTTATTTTGTTTTATTAAATTAACCTTTATTACTCAATTTCCTATTTTGCCCTTAATGAATAACCTTTAAAATCATATAATGGTTGTCCATATATGTCCACCCATGTATTTAATGGTCGAATATCAACATAAGGACCTACATTATAAAGGCCATAGCAATATAGCACTTTAACAAATAGCATGTAACTTTTACACTGTGACAGCCCAAAATTGACCCTAGTCGGGAAGTGGTTTCGGGACCGTTAAACCGAGTCACCGAAAGGTTTGAATGTGATGTTTATTGTCTAGAATATGTAATCATGAATGTGTGAAAATTTCAAGCTTCGATTTAGTCGATTGCATGTGAATTTAGTCAATAGGACTTATATGAGAAAATTTTAAAATGTGATAGGTCAATGCATGAGGACCTATTAGTGCATGTGGAAGAAAAAGGGGACTTGCATGTCAAAGTGCCCAATTCTTGATAAGTGGCCGGCCAAGCATGACTCCATTCCTCCAAGTTTATGTTGTTTATTATTTAATATTGGTAAGTAAATTAAAATAAATTAAAGAAAGGAATTAAAAAGGAAGAGATGAATAAAATAAGGAGGGAAGAGGGAGTGTTCATCTTTTTTTCTTTGGCTATTGCCGTGAGTGAGGAGAAGGAAGGGAGATTTGGTTATTGGATTTTGGCTTGGAAGATGGCTAGAATGAGGTATGTATGGAATGATTCTTGAAAATCTATGCATGTTTGAGATGGTTAGTTCAAATTCTACTCATCCTATAGATTAGACTTAGGATTTTGAGGTTGAAATTCGGCCAAGAAGCTTGAAACTCTTAGTAGATGTGTTAATGTCCTTAAAATGGATAGTAATGTAGGATATGGTGAGTGGTTAATTGCTTTTAACTTGAAAGTTGAGGTTAAAGGGGTTAAGTGATTGCCGAATCTAATTTAGGGGTGGAGGATTGTGTTCATGTTATATTGGATAGGTAGAGGTTGTAATGAGGTTGAAATTGTTGAATTGTTAGCTTGGTAACTAATGAAGTAATCGGCCATATGGGGTAAAAATGGGATGTTCATTTTAGTTGTTGTTTCATTTTTGTGAGAAATGGGTCAAGTATTCATGAGATGAAATTGTGTGATTAGATAAATTAAAGGTAATAGTATAGTTGATGAATATATATAGATATACATATTCGGCCATCACTTAGGAGCTTATGTGATGTTGAGTTAAGCTTTGCATATTCGGCTATATATATATATATACATATATATGTAAGCCCATTCGTGATACTACCTTAGGACTATATATATAACCGACAAAAGAATGGGAAAAACTAGTAAGGGTGAAGGCCGAATGAGCTATAGGTGGTGTGGATGACTTTTATACATGTGGGTGTGTGTGTATGCCATTTAGTTGGTGACATTCAGCATTTCTTAATTAACATTAGAGATGAGTGAATGAAATCGGCATGTGTGTTTGTGGAAATGCCGAATGTGAATTTGGATAATATTGAGTAATGTATGTGCTTTAAAATGATGGAATGGAGTGGATGCTTTAAATGTGTTACGAACAATTATAAGTTAAATTAAGGGTTGCTAAGTTACCATTGTCATTGCCGAATATACAAACATACATATGCATGTGCAATTGAAGAATGAATGTTTAGCAAGATGGTTAAACTAGTTAAATTATTGATTTAGCTCAAGGAGTTAAAGGAGGTGAATCGAGCAAAGGCAAAGAAAAGGTTATCGAGTAGCCGAGTTGGAACCGTCTTACCCAACACGAGGTAAGTCATTAAGCATGTAGTTGGTATTATTTCAAATGGTCATAATGTTTATGTATTGATGCTGAATGGAATGAATAAATATACATATATATATATATGCATGTACGTATGTGATGATGAAATTGTTGAATGAAAAGAAAAGAGGTAAGATGTACTGAGTTGTTGATCTCGGCACTAAACGTGCGGGTATAACCATTTATGACCATGAGATTTGGCGCTAAGTGCGCGGCATTAAATTGTACAGCACTAAGTGTGCGATTTGACTATGTTGCACTAAGTGTGCGAAATGAATATGATGCACTAAGTGTGTGAATTGACCATGCGGCACTAAGTGTGCGAGTTTGACTATGTAGCACTAAGTGTGCGATTTGATTACGTAGCACTAAGTGTGCGAGTTGATTATATAGCACTGAGTGTGCGGACTCAATATACATTCGTGAATCATTATGGACACTATGTGTGCGACACTATTGAGTCGATCGCGGACAGCGGATCGGGTAAGTGTCTTGAGTACATGGCTAATAGGTGCTATGCTTATACTTGGTGTTGAGCTCGGTAAGTTTGAACCTATGTGACAAATATACTTGAAGTCACGTACATAAAATTTATCGTAGGATGGGTGAAAGGCCGTTTAGTCGTTGATTGTAACGAAAATAAATTGATTTATGAAAATGCTTCAATGTCCTATTGATGAGTATATGGAATGTGAATGCATGAATTGATATGAAATTGAATCGATAGGTTGGAGGAACTATGGTATGGTTCGGTATGGATGGAGTAAATTGTCTCGTTCCATTTTGTTTCCTCTTGTGATAATGTTATTGATGGATGGTAGTGCATTGCTTATGACTTACTGAGTTATAAACTCACTCGGTGTTTCCTTGTCACCCATTATAGGTTGCTTGGACTCATCTATTTTTGCGGGGTCAGGCCGTCATCGAAGTCATCACACCGGATAGCAAGTTTTGGTACTTTCTTCTTAGTTGGCTTAGAAGAACATTTTGGAATGTATAAGCTATTACGTTGTGTTTGAACTTTGGCATGTAAACTTTAAGCCATGCGAAAATGGCACGAATGTTCGATTGAGTTGGATCAAGGGTAGGCATGAAATGGACCTAGTTACTTTCGTAACAGATGCTGGCAGCAGCAGTGTCATGAGATTGAAAAATCACTAAAAATAGTAGGAGTGGAATTAATTGATGAATAAATTATGTAATTGAAGCTCGATGAGTCTGTTTTCATGAGGAAGTAACGAAAAGATCATATGGGCAGTCTATTAAGAGATAATCAGATTTTTGTGGGACAGGGCCAGAACTGTTTCTGGATTCCCTGCTCCGAATTTGGAAATTCACTATAAATTGACGAGAGATAATTAGGGATCATACCATATATGTATGGATTCCTCTCTGAGTCTAGTTTCCATAGAAACAAACGACATCAGTATTGAAGCTCTGTGGAGAGAGATATCCAAGTCGTAATGGGAAAAGGTCAGTGTAGTCGACCCCTGTAACATGGGAGACTTTGACTAATAAACTGTACTAATTGGCCCGACCAAAAATTCTAGAAAAAAATACATAGGTGGGGACATGAGTCTAGTTTCAGGGAAAAATCACAAAACTGATTTTCGAGTTGTGAAACTCAAGATATGATTTTTGAAGCGACTAGTACTCAGACTGGGCAGTGTCTGGAAAATTTTTTCAAAGTTTGTTAACATCTCGTGTCCGACTCCGGTGTCGGTCTCGGGTTCGGGGTGTTACATTAAATTGGTATCAGAGCTATGGTTTAGTCGGTTCTAGGACTACCATAGCGCGTATGAGTCTAGCTATACATGCCGAATGTTAATGTTTAAATGTGTGATGACTTCTGACGGTTGAAATGTTTTTGTTTTGATAAGTAAATGGACCCCGGTGAAGAAAGAACCCTAGCGGATGACGTTGAGAGCGTAGCGGCTGCTCCTGCACAAGGGACGCCGCCTGTTGAACCTCAGTCATCTGCGAATAATCAAGGTGAGGGGGCTAAACAAGCCTTCTTTACCATGATGAATGAGTGGGTCGCGCAATATGCCCGAACCAACCCGGCTGTCCAACAATTCCCAAATTTGAATAATCCACCCCAAGAGTCTGTAATGCCATCAGTCGCTGATCCTGTGAGGCTGAGTAAGCCACCTGTAGACTTGATTAGGAAGCGTGGGGCCGAGGAGTTCAAGGCCATAGCAACTGATGATGCCGAAAGGGCCGAGTTCTGGCTTGATAACACCATTCGGGTGTTCGATGAATTGTCATGCACACCCGACGAATGTCTAAAATGTGCTGTATCTTTGTTGCGAGACTCAACCTACTATTGGTGGAGGACCTTGATTTCCATAGTCCCGAACGAGCGAGTAACTTGGGACTTCTTTCAAACGGAATTCCGGAAGAAATTTATTAGCCAACGGTTCATTGATCAGAAGCGTAAGGAGTTCTTGGAACTCAAGCAAGGCCGTATGACTGTATCTGAATACGAACATGAATTCGTAAGACTCAGTAGGTATGCCCGGGAGTGTGTAGCTGATGAGGTTGCTATGTGCAAAAGATTCGAGGAAGGATTGAATGAAGATTTAAAGCTACTAATGGGTATTTTGGAAATAAAAGAATTCGTAACACTAGTCGAACGAGCCTGCAAGGCGGAAGAACTTGGAAAGGAGAAGAGGAAGGCTGAATTTGAAGCTAGAGATTATCGTAAAAGATCGACGGGTAAAGCTCCATTCTCAGCTGTAAAGAAGTTCAGGGAGGACATTAATAAGTCGAGGGCGACTGCGGGAATTTCCATCAGGGCAAGACCATCGATGGGCTCCCGAGCTGCTTCGGTAGCTAGTGTGGGCAATAATCGTCACGAGAAACCTGAATGTCCCCAATGTGGAAGACGACACCTAGGTGAATGTTGGGGCAAGTCTACTAGCAGGGCCTGTTACGGATGCGGTTCGAAGGACCACTAAATTAGAGATTGCACGGAGCTGGATGAGAAGAATAAGATTCAAGGTGCAAGACCTAGTGGAGTGACATCTAGAGGTAGACCACCGAGAATATTAGGAGGCAGGGGTGGTAGTCAGAGGGGGGCCTCTGATACGGCCGATCGAGCCGAGAACCGTACTCCTGCTAGAGCATATGCCATTCGCGCACGAGAGGAGGCATCCTCCCCCGACGTCATCACTGGTACCTTCACTCTCTTTGATACTAATGTGATTGCATTGATTGACCCTGGTTCTACTCATTCATATGTATGCGAAACCTTATCAACCAGTAAGACTCTACCTGTTGAGTCTACTGAGCTCGTAATTCGAGTATCAAACCCTTTGGGTCAATGCGTACTTGTTGATAAAGTGTGTAAGAGATGCCCTCTAATAATCCGAGAATCCTGTTTTCCGGCCGATTTGATGCTTTTGCCGTTCGATGAGTTTGATGTTATTCTTGGTTTGGATTGGTTAACCGCGCATGATGCGGTTGTGAATTGCAAAAGCAAGACTATCGATTTGGGGTGCGTAAATAACGAAATAATCCGAGTTGAGTCTGCGGACTTAAGGGGGGTTGCCAGCTGTAATATCAGCAATGTTGGCCCAGAAATATGTAAGGAAAGGGTGCGAAGCATACCTCGCGTATGTACTTGATGACAAGGAATTAGAAAAGAAACCCGAATCTGTGCCGGTGGTTTGTGAATACCCGGATGTTTTTCCGGAAGAATTACCGGGTTTACCACCTGTTCGGGAGGTAGAGTTTGGTATTGAGCTTGTACCTGGGACTACGCCGATTTCGATAGCTCCGTATCGTATGGCACCAACCGAGTTAAAGGAGTTGAAAGCTCAGTTGCAAGAACTGACGGATAGAGGTTTCGCTCGACCGAGTTTCTCACCTTGGGGTGCACCAGTATTGTTCGTGAAAAAGAAGGACGGAACCATGAGGTTGTGCATTGACTATCGTCAACTGAATAAAGTGACGATAAAGAATAAGTATCCGTTACCGCGTATTGATGATCTGTTCGATCAATTAAAGGGAGCATCGGTGTTTTCAAAGATAGATTTGAGATCGGGTTATTATCAGTTGCGGATTCGAGATTCGGACGTACCCAAAACTGCTTTCAGAACGAGGTACGGTCACTACGAGTTCTTAGTGATGCCGTTTGGGCTCACTAATGCCCCTGCGGTGTTTATGGATTTGATGAATCGGATCTTTAGGCCGTATTTGGATCGGTTCGTAGTTGTGTTTATTGATGACATCTTGGTCTATTCAAGAGATGAGACCGAACATGCTGAGCATCTGAGGCTAGTGTTGCAAATTTTGCGGGATAAGCAGTTATATGCTAAGTTCAGTAAGTGTGAGTTCTGGTTAAGAGAGGTTAGCTTCTTGGGTCATGTGGTATCCGCATCGGGTATTCGAGTTGACCCGAGCAAAATTTCAGCCATACTTAACTAGAAGCCTCCGAGAAATGTTACCGAAGTCCGGAGCTTTCTAGGGCTCGCCGGTTATTACCGACGATTTGTCAAAGGTTTCTCGATGATAGCCACACCAATGACGAAGCTACTTAAAAAGGATGTTATGTTCGAATGGACGGACAAATGTCAGAAAAGCTTCGATCAACTGAAAACTCATTTGACTGAAGCTCCAATTTTGGTGCAACCCGAATCGGGTAAAGAGTTTGCCATTTATAGTGACGCATCCCTACTTGGGTTGGGTTGCGTATTGATGCAAGAAGGTCGAGTTGTGGCCTATGCGTCGAGACAATTGAAGCCACACGAGAGAAATTATCCGACCCATGATCTCGAACTAGCCGCCATTGTGTTTGCATTGAAAATATGGCGACATTATTTGTTTGGTGAGAAGTGCCATGTGTTTTCGGATCACAAAAGTCTCAAATATTTGATGACTCAACGAGACTTGAATCTGCGACAAAGACGTTGGCTTGAGTTGTTGAAAGATTACGAGCTTGTCATTGATTACCACCCGGGAAAGGCTAATGTGGTTGTGGACGCCTTAAGCCGGAAATCACTGTTTGCTTTGCGAGCGATGAATGTACACTTGTCTGTTCTATCTGACAATGTGTTAGTAGCTGAATTAAAAGCCAAACCATTATTGACTCATCAAATTCGTGAAGCTCAGAAAGTCGATGATGAATTGGTTGCAAAACGAGCTGAGTGTGTTCCGAACAAGGAATCGGAGTTTCAGATTGATGATGATGGTTGTTTGAGGTTTAGAAGTCGTTTGTGTGTTCCAAGGAATTCGGAACTCATACCGATGATTCTGAACGAAGCCCATTGTAGCCGAATGTCAATCCACCCGGGGAGCACGAAAATGTACAACGACTTGAAACGTCGGTATTGGTGGCATGGTATGAAACGAGACATCTCCGAATTTGTTTCGAGATGTTTAATATGTCAACAAGTGAAAGCGGAACATCAAGTGCCTTCAGGGTTACTTCAGCCGATCATGATACCCGAGTGGAAATGGGACCGAGTCACAATGGACTTTGTGTCCGGACTGCCATTGTCCGCAAGTAAGAAGGATGCGATTTGGGTTGTTGTTGATAGGCTGACTAAGTCGGCCCACTTTATCCCCGTGCGTACGGATCTTTCATTGGATAAACTAGCCGAACTGTATGTCTCTCAGATTGTGAGATTACATGGAGTACCTATTTCTATCGTGTCGGATAGAGATCCGAGATTCACCTCACGATTTTGGAAGAAATTGCAAGAAGCTTTGGGTACCAAGCTGCATTTTAGCACCGCTTTTCACCCCCAAACCGATGGTCAATCCGAGCGGATAATTCAGATACTCGAGGATATGCTGAGATGCTGCATCCTTGAGTTTAGTGGTTCATGGGAACGGTATGTACCTTTGATTGAATTCGCTTACAACAATAGTTTTCAATCAAGTATTAAGATGGCACCTTATGAGGCTTTGTACGGTCGTAAATGCCGTACGCCATTGTTTTGGACTGAGCTTGGTGAAAGTAAAATTTTCGGAGTTGATTTGATTAAAGATGCCGAACAGAAAGTAAAGGTAATCCGTGAAAGTCTGAAGGCAGCCACAGATCGTCAGAAATCGTACGCAGATTTGAAACGAAAAGACATCGAGTATCAGGTGGGAGACAAAGTGTTCCTTAAGGTTTCACCATGGAAGAAGGTACTCAGATTTGGCCGTAAAGGCAAGTTGAGCCCGAGATTCATTGGGCCATACGAAATATCCGAATGAGTCGGTCCAGTTGCGTATCGATTGATTTTACCCCATGAACTTGAAAAGATTCACGATGTCTTTCATGTTTCAATGCTTCGACGTTATAGATCCGATCCGTCACATGTGATTAATCCCTCAGAAGTTGAAATTCAATCTGACTTGAGCTATGAAGAAGAACCGATTCGTATCCTAGCTCGTGAAGTGAAAGAGTTGCGAAATAAAAGGGTTCCGTTGGTTAAGGTGTTGTGGCTCAAACACGGGATCGAGGAAGCAACCTGGGAACCTGAGAGCTCGATGAAAGAACGATATCCAAACCTATTTACCGGTAAGATTTTCGAGGACGAAAATTTCTTAAGTGAGGGAGAGTTGTGACAGCCCAAAATTGACCCTAGTCGGGAAGTGGTTTCGGGACCGCTAAACCGAGTCACTGAAAGGTTTGAATGTGATGTTTATTGTCTAGAATATGTAATCATGAATGTGTGAAAATTTCAAGCTTCGATTTAGTCGATTGCATGTGAATTTAGTCAATAGGACTTATATGAGAAAATTTTAAAATGTGATAGGTCAATGCATGAGGACCTATTAGTGCATGTGGAAGAAAAAGGGGACTTGCATGTCAAAGTGCCCAATTCTTGATAAGTGGCCGGCCAAGCATGACTCCATTCCTCCAAGTTTATGTTTTTTATTATTTAATATTGGTAAGTAAATTAAAATAAATTAAAGAAAGGAATTAAAAAGGAAGAGATGAATAAAATAAGGAGGGAAGAGGGAGTGTTCATCTTTTTTTCTTTGGCTATTGCCGTGAGTGAGGAGAAGGAAGGGAGATTTGGTTATTGGATTTTGGCTTGGAAGATGGCTAGAATGAGGTATGTATGGAATGATTCTTGAAAATCTATGCATGTTTGAGATGGTTAGTTCAAATTCTACTCATCCTATAGATTAGACTTAGGATTTTGAGGTTGAAATTCGGCCAAGAAGCTTGAAACTCTTAGTAGATGTGTTAATGTCCTTAAAATGGATAGTAATGTAGGATATGGTGAGTGGTTAATTGCTTTTAACTTGAAAGTTGAGGTTAAAGGGGTTAAGTGATTGCCGAATCTAATTTAGGGGTGGAGGATTGTGTTCATGTTATATTGGATAGGTAGAGGTTGTAATGAGGTTGAAATTGTTGAATTGTTAGCTTGGTAACTAATGAAGTAATCGGCCATATGGGGTAAAAATGGGATGTTCATTTTAGTTGTTGTTTCATTTTTGTGAGAAATGGGTCAAGTATTCATGAGATGAAATTGTGTGATTAGATAAATTAAAGGTAATAGTATAGTTGATGAATATATATAGATATACATATTCGGCCATCACTTAGGAGCTTATGTGATGTTGAGTTAAGCTTTGCATATTCGGCTATATATATATATATACATATATATGTAAGCCCATTCGTGATACTACCTTAGGACTATATATATAACCGACAAAAGAATGGGAAAAACTAGTAAGGGTGAAGGCCGAATGAGCTATAGGTGGTGTGGATGACTTTTATACATGTGGGTGTGTGTGTATGCCATTTAGTTGGTGACATTCGGCATTTCTTAATTAACATTAGAGATGAGTGAATGAAATCGGCATTTGTGTTTGTGGAAATGCCGAATGTGAATTTGGATAATATTGAGTAATGTATGTGCTTTAAAATGATGGAATGGAGTGGATGCTTTAAATGTGTTACGAACAATTATAAGTTAAATTAAGGGTTGCTAAGTTACCATTGTCATTGCCGAATATACAAACATACATATGCATGTGCAATTGAAGAATGAATGTTTAGCAAGATGGTTAAACTAGTTAAATTATTGATTTAGCTCAAGGAGTTAAAGGAGGTGAATCGAGCAAAGGCAAAGAAAAGGTTATCGAGTAGCCGAGTTGGAACCGTCTTACCCAACACGAGGTAAGTCATTAAGCATGTAGTTGGTATTATTTCAAATGGTCATAATGTTTATGTATTGATGCTGAATGGAATGAATAAATATACATATATATATATGCATGTACGTATGTGATGATGAAATTGTTGAATGAAAAGAAAAGAGGTAAGATGTACTGAGTTGTTGATCTCGGCACTAAACGTGCGGGTATAACCATTTATGACCATGAGATTTGGCGCTAAGTGCGCGGGATTAAATTGTACAGCACTAAGTGTGCGATTTGACTATGTTGCACTAAGTGTGCGAAATGAATATGATGCACTAAGTGTGCGAATTGACCATGCGGCACTAAGTGTGAGATTTTGACTATGTAGCACTAAGTGTGCGATTTGATTACGTAGCACTAAGTGTGCGAGTTGATTATATAGCACTGAGTGTGCGGACTCAATATACATTCGTGAATCATTATGGACACTATGTGTGCGACACTATTGAGTCGATCGCGGACAGCGGATCGGGTAAGTGTCTTGAGTACATGGCTAATAGGTGCTATGCTTATACTTGGTGTTGAGCTCGGTAAGTTTGAACCTATGTGACAAATATACTTGAAGTCACGTACATAAAATTTATCGTAGGATGGGTGAAAGGCCGTTTAGTCATTGATTGTAACGAAAATAAATTGATTTATGAAAATGCTTCAATGTCCTATTGATGAGTATATGGAATGTGAATGCATGAATTGATATGAAATTGAATCGATAGGTTGGAGGAACTATGGTATGGTTCGGTATGGATGGAGTAAATTGTCTCGTTCCATTTTGTTTCCTCTTGTGATAATGTTATTGATGGATGGTAGTGCATTGCTTATGACTTACTGAGTTATAAACTCACTCGGTGTTTCCTTGTCACCCATTATAGGTTGCTTGGACTCATCTATTTTTGCGGGGTCAGGCCGTCATCGAAGTCATCACACCGGATAGCAAGTTTTGGTACTTTCTGTGACAGCCCAAAGTTGACCCTAGTCGGGAAGTGGTTTCGGGACCGCTAAACCGAGTCACCGAAATGTTTGAATGTGATACTTATTGTCTAGAATATGTAATTATGAATGTGTGAAAATTTCAAGCTTCAATTTGGTTGATTTCATGTGAATTTAGTCAATAGGACTTATGTGAGAAAATTCTAAAATGTGATAGGTCAATGTGTGAGGACCTATTAGTGCATGTGGACAAAGGGGGGACTTGCATGTCAAATTCCCCCCCTACTAGTAGTGGCCGGCCATGACAAGCATGGTAGACAAAGTTTGATGGCCAAGACATGTCATAGACATGTTTTGTTGGTGCATCATGGGTGGAAAAAATTAAAATAATAGGCATGGAAATTAAATAATGAAAAGGAGTATGATGAATACACAAAAAAAAAAGTGTGTAGTTGATTCTTTCCCCCCCCCATTGCCGTGAGCTAAAGAAAAGAGAGGAGAAGATCTTTGTTCATCCTTTTCTCACCTTCATTTAGCCTAAATTAGAAAGAAAAACAATGAAAAATTTTCTCATCCTTTGGTTCATCCTTGGCCAAAAATTTTATGGAGGAAAGAAGAAGAAAGGTGAAGAGATTCGGCCATGCATGTAGCTAGGCTAAGGTATGTTTGATGATGTTCCATGAGATGCATGCATGTTTTAGTTGTTAGCTTGAGTTCTACCTAGCCCATGGTCTAAATCTTGCTATGAGATGGAAATGGCACTTGACCATGGATGCATCATTCTTGGTTGATGTTTGATGTTGTGGTGATGAGGCATGAGGATGAGTTAAGATTCGGCCTAGGTGGAGGTTGTGTTAATGCCATTGCATGCAAAATATGAAGCTTGTTAATGATGCATGTGATGATGGCTTGATGATTCTTGAACCTCCTTTTTAGCATTTTTGTGTGAGCACATATGTGCATTGGTTGCTAAATGGAGAAGAATCGGCTAGCAAGATGTGTGCTAAGGCCGAATGTAACTTTGCATGTTAATGAGCAATGCATGTGTTAAATTGATGAAAAGGGGGAGGATGCTTTACTAGTGTGTATATGTGTGTATTAAGTGTTGAAATCGACCCCAAAAATAGACATGCATATTCGGCCAAGGGGGAAAGAAATTAGCTAATATGTTGTGTTGATGCATGATTTTTGCATGTATGAGACTTTAATGTCTAATGTATAAATATGGGCTAAGTGCCTTGTGTTCATCTTTTTGATGCCTAAATGATGAAATCAATTTATTTGTTTAATTAAGCTCAAGAGCAAAGGGGAAATAAATCCGATAAAGGGAAGGAAAAAAAGTGGTTGAATAGCTAGCGGAATCGTTCGACAACACCCGAGGTAAGTTCTTGAGTAAGAGAGCTTAAATTACGATGTGATTAAATCATGCTCTATGTGTGGCTATCGAGCCGAATGTGCAAGGACGATATGTGCCTTGTGTTTGAGTTTCGCAAATGAAAATGAAATATGAATGTGCCATGAATTATTGTTAGATGTGCATGATTAATTGAATGCTGTCCGGGCTAAGTCCCGAAGGCTTTGTGCTAAGTGAATATATCCGGACTAAGATCCGAAGGCATTTGTGCGAGATACAAATTCCGGGTTAAGCCCCGAAGGCCTTTGTGCGAGATACTAAATCCGGGTTAAGTCCCGAAGGCATTCGTGCGAGTTATTAAGTCCGGGTTAAGTCCCGAAGGCATTCGTGCGAGTTATTAAATCCGGGTTATGTCCCGAAGGCATTGTGTGAGTTACTAAAACCGGGCTATGTCCCGAAGGCATTTGAACGAGGAGCTATATCCGGTTAAATCCCGAAGGTACGTGATTTGGTAATGAATGAGCTTGCTGTAAAATTCTAGCGAATACTCGAAAAACATCCCAATATGGGGATATGTTACGTATGTGTTGAATTTAATCGAGCCCTTGCAAATAAATGTTCGCTCAGTTGATAAACGAGCTACCGGCCTTCGGCTAAGTTAGTCTATTGTGTATGTACATAAGGGT
Organism: Gossypium hirsutum; assembly: GCF_007990345.1. Taxonomy (NCBI): domain Eukaryota; kingdom Viridiplantae; phylum Streptophyta; class Magnoliopsida; order Malvales; family Malvaceae; genus Gossypium; species Gossypium hirsutum. The sequence goes on along the minus strand of NC_053431.1, from coordinate 35,833,854 downwards.
TGTTAATGTTGTGAAGCAAGTTTGATATCGGTAAATTGCGTATTATGAAATATTCCGTTTAGCTAAATGTGTGTTATTCTTTGTTTATGCTGGAATTCCTTGCTCAAAACTTACTAAGCATAAATTGCTTACTCGTTACACTGCTCCTCTGTTTTATAGATTTTTGGTTCTCCAGCTATCGGACTCGGGATCTTGAAGTCGAAGTTGCCCACACTATCAAAGGCTCTTTTGGGTACTATTTTGGTTGAATTTTGATATGGCATGTATAGGACTACCCATTGTTGTTTTTCGAGTACTTTATGAAATGTATAAGTGTACAGCCATGCGAAAATGGCTTGTAGAAGTGGAGTATGGCATTAGACCATTCGTGTTTATGAATGTATAGATGGTTTCATGATGTAACTATAGTTGGAATGGAAGTGTTGAGCAAATGATCAGCCATTGGAATGGCTAAGTATGATCATATGTGGGCATATGTATGACAAGGCCCTAGTTGGTCCATGAAACCCCGAAAATAGGTAAGGTTTACTTTGAAAACAGAGGCTGACAGCAGCAGTGGTGTGGATTGGAAAAATCACAAGAATTCGTAGGAGTGGAATTAAATAGTGAATAAATTATGTAAGCGAACCTTGATGAATCTACTTTCATATGAAAGTAACGAAACAATCATATGAACAGTACAGTAAGAGATATTCAGGTCCTTGTGGGACAGGGCCAGAACAGTTTCTGGATTCCCTGTTCCGAATTTGGAAATTCACTATAAATTGACCAGAGGTAATTAGGGGTCATACCATATATGTATGGATTCCTCTCTGAGTCTAGTTTCCATAGAAACAAACGGCATCAGTATTGAAGCTCTGTGCAGAGAGATATCCAAGTTGTAATGGGAAAAGGTCAGTGTAGTCGACCCCAGTAACATGGGAGACTTTGACTAATAAACTGTACTAATTGGCCCGACCAAAAATTCTAAAAAAAAATAAATAGGTGGGGACATGAGTCTAGTTTCAGGGAAAAATCACAAAACTGATTTTTGAGTTGTGAAACTCAAGATATGATTTTTGAAGCGACTAGTACTCAGACTGGGCAGTGTCTGGAAAAATTTTTCAAAGTTTGTTAACATCTCGTTTCCGACTCCGGTGTCGGTGTCGGGTTCGGGGTGTTACACTTTCTTCTTAGTTGGCTTAGAAGAACATTTTTGCATGTATAAGCTATTACGTTGTGTTTGAACTTTGGCATGTAAACTTTAAGCCATGCGAAAATGGCACGAATGTTCGATTGAGTTGGATCAAGGGTAGGCATGAAATGGACCTAGTTACTTTCGTAACAGATGCTGGCAGCAGCAGTGTCATGAGATTGAAAAATCACTAAAAATAGTAGGAGTGGAATTAATTGATGAATAAATTATGTAATCGAAGCTCGATGAGTCTGTTTTCATGAGGAAGTAACGAAAAGATCATATGGGCAGTATATTAAGAGATAATCAGATTTTTGTGGGACAGGGCCAGAACTGTTTCTGGATTCCCTGCTCCGACTTTGGAAATTCACTATAAATTGACCAGAGATAATTAGGGGTCATACCATATATTTATGGATTCCTCTCTGAGTCTAGTTTTCAAAGAAAAAACGGCATCAGTATTGAAGCTCTGTGGAGAGAGATATCCAAGTCGTAATGGGAAAAGGTCAGTGTAGTCGACCCCTGTAACATGGGAGACTTTGACTAATAAACTGTACTAATTGGCCCTACCAAAAATTCTAGAAAAAAATACATAGGTGGGGACATGAGTCTAGTTTCAGGGAAAAATCACAAAACTTATTTTCGAGTTGTGAAACTCAAGATATGATTTTTGAAGCGACTAGTACTCAGACTGGGCAGTGTCTGGAAAAATTTTTCAAAGTTTGTTAACATCTCGTGTCCGACTCCGGTGTCGGTCTCGGGTTCGGGGTGTTACATACACTTTACGCAATTAAGTCCTTTTTACCAAATTAACCATTCAAATGGTAAAATTTCTTCACGAAATTTTCACACAATCCTAATATGATGCTGTAAATATTAAAATAATAATAAAATAAATTTTTCAATGTCGGATTGTGGTGTTGAAACCACTATTCCAACTAGGGTCTAAATCGGGTTGTTACATATATAACTATTTATCTCGTAGAATCTGTAGCACTAATCTCATATGCTCGACATGTTCGGATTCATCACGTGAATAAATCAATATGCCATCAAGGAATACAACAAAAAATTGATCTAAACACGTCTGAAAATTCTATTCATCAAATCCATAAAGATAGCAGGTGCGTTAGTCAATCCGAAAGGCATAACTAAGAATTCATAGTGGCCATACCTCTTTCTAAAAGTAGTTTTTGTGAATGTCTGAGTCTTTTACTCGCAACTAATAATAGCCCAATCTCAAATCTATTTTTGAAAATACGATAGCTTCTTTCAACTGATCAAACAAATCATCAATTCGAGGTAGAGGATACTTATTCTTGATAGTCACTTTATTCAACTGACGATAATCTATACACATTCTTATTGTACCATCTTTTTTTGTCACGAACAGAACTGGAGCACTCCAAGGTGAGAAACTCAGTCTAGCAAACCCTCTATTGGTTAATTCTTGTAACTAAGACTTTAATTCTTTCAGTTCGGTCGGATCCATTCTATATGGAGCTATCAAAATCAAAGAAGTTCCAGGTACTAATTTAATGCTAAATTCAACTTCTCGTATCGGAGATAAACCTGGAAGTTCTTCAGGAAATACATTAGAGAACTCACAGACAACAGGCACAGATTCAACTTTCTTTTTTGACACTCTCGAATCAATCACATAAGCAAAATAGGCTTCACAACCCTTTCTCACAATATTCAAAGCTTTCATCGAAGATATCACAGCAGACAATCCATTCAAATCACTAGATTCAATTCTGACTATTTCATCATTTTTTGCATCTCAAATCAATAGTTTTCCATTTGCAGTTCACAACAGCATCATGCAAAGTTAACCAATCCATACCCAGAATTATATCAAATTCATCGAAAGGTAACAGTATCAAATAAGCCAGAAAACAAATGTCTCGAAACATTAACGGACAAGTCTTGCAGACTTTACCAACCAAAACACATCTGCCTAGGGGGTTCAAAACTCTAATTACCCAGTAGACTCTACAGGCAAAGATTTACTGTGCACTAAGTTCATGCATATATACGAATGTGTTGATCTAGGATCTATCAAAGCAATCACAGAAACATCATAAAGAGTAAATGTACCCATAATCACATCTGGCGATGAAGCTTCCTCATGACCTCAGATAGCATAGCCTCTGGCAGGTGCACGAGCCTCGAATCTAACAGCTATATCTTTTGTCCCTCTTTGACTGCCACTTACATTTCCCATATATCTGGGAGGTCTACCATGAGAAGCATTGCCACTCGATCTCGAATTTTGCACACTTTCTTGCTCAATAGATTCAGGGCAATCACGGATAAAATGGTCTAACAATCCACATCTAAAACAAGCTCGATCATACAGTCTACAATTACCGGGATGTCTTTTACCACAATGCCTACACTAAAGGCGATTAGATTTAGCATTTCTGACACTGGCAATAGATGTAGCTGGAGCTTTGAAGTTCGAATGTGATCTAGCACGATCTCTATTCGAATATCCCACATTAACCTTTGAACGACTATTATCATCTCTAAACTTCTTTAATGCAGATTGAAATGACTTGCTCAATGATCTCTTTCGTACCTCTGTAGCTCCAAAATTAGCTTTTCTTTTCTCGTCCCCGAGATCTTCACCTTTACATGCTCGTTCAAAAAGCATAGCAAATTCTTTAATCTCAAGAATCCCGACTAAGAAATGAATATCCTCATCCAAACCATCTTCAAATCTTTTACACATTATTGCTTCAATAGATACACATTCATGAGCATACTAACTCAGTCTTACAAATTCCTGCTCCTATTCTGTGATAGACATACGACCTTGTTTAAGTTCGAGAAACTCTTTACGTTTCTAATCAATGAATCTCTGACTGATGTATTTCTTTCAAAATTTAACTTGGAAGAAATCCTAGGTGACTCACTCACTCGGAACTATCGATATCAAAGTTTTCCACCAGTGGTACACCGTATCTCCCAAAAGTGAAATGACACATTTATACATTACTTAGGATTCAAAGACAATTCATCAAACACTTTGATTGTGTTCTCTAACCAGAACTCGGCCTTTTCCGCATCATCATTCATTGTAGTTTGGAACCCTTCAGCCCCATACTTTCTAATCTTATCTACCGGAAGCTTACTTACCTGAACCAGATTCACTGATGGCATAATAGGAGCTTGTGGCGAATTAACCGAGGGTGGAGGTTGTTGAACAGTCAGATTGGTTCTAATATATTGGATAAACCAATTGTTCATCATCTGATAGAAGGCTTGTCTAGCCTCAGCATCACGGCTACTCATAGCCGGTCTAGAATCGGATGGCGCTGCCCCTTGAAAAAGAGCAGGTGTATTACTTTCGACATTATCCGCTACGGCTCGACCGAGATCCATTTGCTATATAAAAGCACATTTCAATGTCAGGATTCATCACACTATCACAATTCATAAATATGGAAAGTATAGCTAGACTCACATACGCTATGGTAGTCCTAGAATCGACTAAACCATAGTTCTAATATCAATCAAATGTAACACCCCTAACCCGTAACTGTCGTCGAAATAGGTGAAGGGGCATTATCGGACTTGTAACTCAGATTGGAACTAACATAAACCAAATATCATCTCATTTCAATAAATATAAGTCATTCATACTCAATATGAATTTAAATTGAGCATACATGGTCTAAATCATACATACGAGACCAAATCAGTAACATACAAAAGTTTCAGAACTTAGAAAGGTTTTCAACTTTTCAAAGGTCACACGCCCGTGTGAACAGGCTGTGTGCCTCACACAGCATTAGACACGCCCCTGTGTCTAAACCATGGTGAAACGGGGCATACATACTGACTTGTCCACACGGCCACAAGACACACCTATGTGCCAGGCCGTGTGAAAATTAGGGAGGCTACTGACTTGGCCACATGGCCAGCCACATGCCCGTATGCCAACTCGTGTGCCTCACACGGCCAGTAAACACGTCCGTGTGTCTAGGCCATGTCAAAATTGGAGGGTATACTGACTTTAACTCGTAGGGTACCCCAGGGGACACAAGGCCGTGTAACATGACCGTGTGTCACACACAGCTGAGACACATGCCCGTGTCTGTGCCCATTTGGACAAAAATAGGCCATTTGATTAGCCAATTTGCCACCCCAATTTGGGTCAACCTACAAGCACCAAATCAAGCATATATGCACAACCATTTCAGCCAATAACTATACCAAACCATACATAATTCATGCTATAACATTACCAATCATTTCAAATCTCAATTCATCAATCAATTCATACCAAAACTTAAACTAAAATTATACCTAAACATATGATCAATAAATCATTCAATCAAATGCTCAAAACAGACCAAAACTTCTCAACATTGACCATTTCTGTTGGCCAACCAAAAGATAACACAATTTCACATTAGCATCACATATCATATACCATTATCAAACTCTAAGTTCAAACACAAACTAGCCATATCACATGGCTAAATATGTACATTACAAAACATAATTCCACAACTTCTAGCCTATAGATGCCATACTTTAATATATACATTTTCAAAGTACCAAAATAAGGTTCGATAGTGTGGTGACAATCCTCGACGATCCCCGAGCTCACAGTAGTTTCGATAGTTATAAAACAATGCAGACACACACAAAGTAAGCTTTCAAAAGCTTAGTAAGCCATATACAAGTAAACATATCATTAAAAACAAGTAAGTATCATCAAATCATTTATACTTTGTATACCAATGCTAACACAAATCTCATATTCAAATACTTACCTTTCATTTTCAAATAGGCTATACAAAGTAAACATACTTGAATTTGATATGATTTCACAAAGTTATTCATTTTCTCGGAATGCCCGTTTGAACCGTTCAAAAACATAAGGATACGCGGATAGCTTAGAGAACATATACAATGCCAATGTCCCAGAGGTGGTCTTACATGTAATCAAACATCAATGCCACTGTCCCAGACAGGGTCTTACACGAAGTCAGATACGATGCCAATGTCCCAGACATGGTCCTACGTGCAAAATAGATATCGGAAATCCTATGTCATGACATATGTATCCTAACTATTCCTAAGGTTTGTACGGGGCTTTTCAGACCTTGAAACTTTGTCGATACTTTCTCGGATAGCATATATTTAGTTCAGACATTCATTCATCATATTTAAATATCATATGAACAATAATAATTTAGTTTAAACACGTTTATTGTATATTGACGTACCTCGTAGGGATTCGGATAGATGGAATCGGTTACTCGACAACTTTCGACTTTCCCCGATCTAACTCCATTTTCTTTAATTCTTGATCTATATAAATTCAAATTTTACTCATTTAATCACACATTCATTCAAAATAATCCATAAACACAAATTTAGGGAAATTTGTAAACTAGCCCTCACATTTTCACATTTTGACACTTAGTCCCTAATTCACAAAATCACAAAATACACATAATTTTCTTGTACACAAGCTTAGCCAAATTTTCATAGCTCTCATACAAGTCCATACGTTTCATTTATTTCACATTTTAGTCCCTCAAAATAACATTTTTACAATTTAGCCCATTTTACTCAAAATCATCAAAAATCCAAAGGCAAAACATATAAACCCAACATCAAACTTTCATATTTCATCAATTAAAAACATAAAGATCATGAATTCATCCATGGCACATTTCAAAATCATCTTCAAAATAAAAAATTGAGACATGGGCTTGATAGTATTCGAAGAAAAGATTACAAAAACGTAAAAATTATCAAAAACTGATCAAAACACAGACCTTAATTGAGCTTTAACTTAGCCGAACCCTAAATGGTTTTATTTCTTCTCTTTTTATTTGAATTTCGACAAGTATGGATGAATAATTCATCCATTAACATGTTTTATTTTATTATATTAAAATTAATAAACATTTTACCATTTTGTCCTTACATTAAACATTAATAAACCATTATATACAAGGTCATTAAGGTCCATTCAAGCTTACAATGGTCAAATTACCACATAAGGACCTCACAATTAATGAGCCAAATTAAATAGGCACTTTCAACAAAGAACAGGCAACTTTTACATTTTACGCGATTAAGTCCTTTTATCATATTGAGCACATAAACAGTTAAATTTTCATACGAAACTTTCACACATGCTCATTCACATATCATAAGCACGAAAAATAATATTTAAATATTTTTCTGACTCGAATATGTGGTCCCAGAACCACTGTTCCAACTAGAGTCTAAATTACAAAAAATAATATTTAAATAGTTTTTCAAGTCATTATCATTTCATCTCAAAATTCTCTTACCATGTCAAGAGTTGTGTCTGTTGAATCATTGAAATTCCAATGGATGCTCAAGTAGTACACTCGAGGTATACGATTCGATAATCCGTCAATTCTTATTCAAGGGTACCCATCAGGGTACTTAACTAAGGAACACACTCCTAAGCCACGTATCGTATAACAGGATTACTAGTCCAGGCTAAAGTCTTTATATAACGTATGCTTAGAGGAGCTCAATTAGGATTACCAGTCCAGGCTAAACCCTAATCATAACATATACTCGAGAGGTATTATATCAGGATTAATCGTCTGGGCTAAATCCTTTCTTTAATAAGGTCAATAGGATTACTCATTTGAGCTAAATCCGTCAGTAACAAATGAGGGACCTCATCCATTTCAGGAAAGCACATATATTCATCGGAATTCAATATTCAATCGAGACTTAACCCTTTTTCACCATTTCAAGCATGTATTAAATTTTCCATTATAACATTCAAGTAATGCATTTCAATATAAGTCACATTACACATAAGCACAACATTCAATTAACATAATTACATACTTGATTAAGTTACACGAACTTACCTCGACACTTGTTCGCGTATAAAACCTACTAATCCGAAACATTTTCTTTTCCTCAGTCTAAACTCGAATTATGTTGTTTGGATCTATATAGATAGCTTTAATCATCAATTTCACATATTTAATATTTATTTGGACTCAATTTATGTCCTAGGAAAAATACTATTTTGCCCTTAACTTTTTCATAAATTCCAATTTCGTCCCTAGGCTCGAAAAATGAAACATATACAATTTACTCCCTATTCCAAGCTTAACCAAAACCCCGTTACAAAATTTACACACATGTATTCATAAAATTCAACATTTTTCTTCAATTTCACAAGTTTACATTTTTGTCCCTAAATCATGTTTTCATAAAATTCACTTTGTAAAAGTTGTTTATCTAACAACAACCTTTCATTTTATACCATAAATTTCTAATTTCCAAGATATTCATCCATGACCTAAATTTCTTACCTTGATAACTTTTCAAATTAATCCCCAAAAAGATAGATTAAGCTATCTCGATTTAAAAAATATCAAAATTACAAAAAACGGGACAAGGAAACTTACCCAATTAAGCCTTGAAAGGTTCTTCTCTCTCCTAGGGTTTCCATATAATTTTGGGGTTGAAGATGACAAAATAAGATGATATTTATTTTTATCATCTTTTAATTAATTATTTATTTTAATTTCCAATTTAGTCCCTACTCTTTTCAAATTTTTCCATGGATGAGTTACAAAAATCTATATACTTTTCTTTAATGGTCTAATTACCATATAAGGACCTCTAGTTTTGAATTCCATAGCTATTTAATCCTTATAGCTACTAGAATTCAACTTTCGCATTTTATGTGATTTAGTCCTTCTCGTAATTAAGCACTTAATCGATAAAATTTTCATATCAAAATTTTCACATGACATGTCTATCATAATATGGACCATATTATAAAATAAAAATAAACTTTATTTTGGGATTAGATTTTTGGTCCCGAAACCACTGTTCCTATTTCACTAAAAAATGGGCTGTTAGAATTTCTAGCGATGTGATTCATGTTTAATGACCTATCTTATCTTATTCAAGTGAATTATGAATTGATGCAGTAACATGTGTTGTTGATAATTCTTAGGCTTGTGCCAAGAAATTGGTTGGATTGTATTATGTTAGTTTTAAAGAAATGTATTGAAATGGTAGGCGACCAAATGGAAAGATGCTTATGTGCATGAAAGAGTGGTAAGAATCAAAGTATGCAATGAAAGAGTGGTAAGAATCAAAGTATGTAATTTCACATGAAATGGTTTATTGTGTAGTAGATTCTAAAAGAGTTATGTATAAATGCACTATGTAGTTGATTCTAAAAGAGTTATGCTTAAATTGTAACACCCCAAACTTGGCCTGGACGTTATGGCCAACCTGGCGATGTCACATTAAAGTGAGTTTCGTAAAGTGAGTTATCGTTTAAAAAAAACCTGTTCTATATTTAACCTCTTTGTGATCTTAACGATGTTTTTAGGATATCTCGTTTATTTTTCAAAATACAAGTTGTTTGGCAAAAAGTTTATCATATTAAAACATCATTTATTTATAAAACATTATTTCTTGTAGGAGCTCTTTAAAACAGGTTACGTATTTGTGGTATTTTTGAAAAACATTTATCTTTTTGAAAACTCGCGTCTTTTCCTACTGCTAGCAGCTATAAATGAAAGCAAATAAACACCCCAAATTAAAAATAAAAATCCAAAGAGGCCTTATTACAGTAAAAATACCCAAAATAAAATTACTTAAAATTTATAAATCAAATGTGAAAGTATATACGGTTGTGTAGCCACCTTTGAGTCCCTCGCAGCATCGATTCGCCTACGACTAGGGATTACCTATACAAATAAATAGATGGGTGAGTTATGAAAACTCAGTGTGTAATCCCATATCAAATAATCAAACAATGGACACATACAATCTGGGCTGAAGCCCAATTAGTAAAGGTTCAGCCTCAATTAGGGCCTTAGCCCACACAGTATTTTTATCAGTTTGGACCTGAGCCCATCTCAGTGACAGTAACAGTACATTTATGCAATCAAAAGATCCTACCCAGCCAGCCTCTACACTCTATCTCCATCCAACCCTGCACTCCATGTGGGGATATAATCAACCCACCCATCCCTACACTCGAAATAGTACTGGTTGCGGCACTAAACAGTATTTGCAGCAGAGCTACCAGTACAATACACTTCCTCCAATCATAATAAAACCCATCCCCATGCAACATATCATGCATCATGTCATGTCATAATATCATTCATGTATTCAATATGTTTAAAATATCATGCTCAAATATAATCATTCATCTCATAGGTGCATAACATTCATTTTATCACACAGGGGCATAATAGTCATTTCATCAATTAGTAGCTCTAGGTACACTTATTGACCCGATAGTAGGTACACATTTGTCTCAGGCGACCTGTGCAACCTTAACAGTCAAATAGTGAAAATGAGCTCAAGGCCCATATTACGGGCCCATGTAAGCCCACACGCCCGTGTGGCCTACACGGTCGATAATGGTTTTGGCCGTGTGTATTGCACAGTCCAGCCTAATAATTTCCACATGTCCATGTGATTTACCCGTGTGGGGCCCATATGGCCCAGTTTGGCCCGAAGTAGCCCAAAAGGACCTCGGCCCATGAAATTGCTCATGGCCGCCCTCAACAATCAAATGCCCATGTTTAGTCACACGGACCACCACACGAGCGAGTACACGACCGTGTAGCGTCATCGTTTCCTTATTCCAGCTTTTGTCGATCTCCACAGTTTAGATAGTGATTACACACCTTGTTTGCGAAGGTGTGCAAATAGCCCATGAGCACTGTAACCTATTTTCAATCACAAACTTTGGTTAATTGCTTACCAATCGAATTAACAAGACCCTAACCAAAACTCTTATCCAAAAGATCACCTATCGCTTGCCTTGATCGATCGATTGAGGTCTACACACTTAACCCGTTGCAAGAGACTGATCACTAGGTCTTAGGGGTTTCCTGCATTTCAACCGAACCTTACTAACCATTATTTGAATGAACAGTTTGAACTAGATGATTATTCACTTACCGAAAATGCAAAGCCAAGGTTAGAAGAAAGAAACAATTGGCCTACACCCAATACAACAGCCAAAAGTGCACGATATGATAGAGGCAAAATTGGAAAATTGCACCCCAAAATGCAAAACTGATGAATAAGAATGACTATAGAAACGACATATAGTAATGAAGGGAGAGTCGGCATAGTGAGGGTAAGAGAAGAAAAACCAATCGATTAAGGAGAAAACCGATTGAGAGAGAGAATAAGGGATATTTGGCCAAAAAGGAAAACCTATTGGGAAAGGGGGAGAAGAAAGAAAATCGACCAAACGGATGAACCAGTATAACGGATAAAGGATGGAGGTTCGACTACAAGATAGAAGGAAGAGAATTAATTAGACAAGGGAAAGAATAATAGCCAAAAGGGCGAACAAAATTAAAGAAAACTAAAAAAAGAAAATACCCATATTCACTCCAACAATATTCGGCCTCCAAGCAGAAATGAACCAAAAGAGAATTGACAGAACCCGAAATGAGGAGCAGATACCAACCTCAAGCCAAATTCTAGAGTGCCTAGCATTCAATTCGGCATAACACTCCCTCTTACCTCAACTTCCTACAATTTCCTCCCCAAATCCCTCCATGCTGCCCACTCCTCCCCCAACTACTTAATTCAAAATCCACTCAAACACTTCAGTAGTTCAGGTTGACTAGAACTCCCACACGGCTTTAGCGGCAAAATATAACGCTCCCACTACTCAACATAGGACTTGAACCTAGACCTCATGGAACAACAAAACGCCACCTATCCCATAGATTAGCAGGCCCTTTCTGACATGTTTTACCCACATTTAATTAAAAGGCTACCGACTAGAGACAAGGTTTATTCATGTTAAAAACAAAACTTTTGTACAAGCCAAGGCTTGAACCCAAGATTACTTAGACACTTCTCAGAACACTTAACCACTGAAGCAGACATGCATTTGTGTCACACAAACATACGAAAATAAACATTAAGGATTTCTGAGGCGTTACAAGTCTACCCCCTTAAAGAAAACTTCAGCCTCAAAACTTACCTGATAAGAATAGATGAGGGTATGGTTGCCGCATCGCTTCCTCAGGTTCCCACGTGGCCTTCTCAGAGCTATGATTTCGCCAAAGTACCTTAACTCGTGAATAGACTTCCTCCTTAAAACCTTCACATCCTAATCTAAAATCTAAACCGACTCCTTCTCTAAATTCAGACTTGGCCTAACCTCAATTTTCTCAACCAAAATAACATCTGTGGGATCAGAGCAGTAGCGCCTCAACACAGATACGTGGAACACATTATGAATTTGATCTAAATCTGGAGGTAACTCTAGCTGATAGGCTACTGGTCCCATACGTTTCAGTATGCGGTAAGGCCCAATAAACCTAGGGCTCAACTTGCCTTTCCATCCAAACCTCAATACCTTCTTCCATGGCGAGACCTTGAGAAAGGCAAAGTCCCCCACAGAATACTCAATCTCTTTATGCTTCAGATTCGCATACGAATTTTTTCTGTTTGATACTGCCTTTAATAGATCCCGAATTAGTCTAACTCTATCCTCGGTATCATAAACTAGCTCAGGGCACAAAACACGCCACTCGCCCAAGTTAGTCCAACACGAGGGAGTACGACACCTACGACCATATAATGCCTCGTAAGGTGCCATTTTTATGCTAGACTGATAGCTATTATTATAAGTAAACTCTGGTAGCGGCAAGTAGTCTTCCCAACTACCTTGGAAATCAATTACACAACTCCTTAACATGTCCTCCAGCATCTGAATCACCCTTTCTGACTGACAATCTGTCTGAGGATGGAACGCAATACTGAAGTCGAACCTTGTACCTAGAGCTTCATGCAACTTCTTCCAGAACTGAGATGTGAACCAAGGATCCCTATCAAATATTATGAAAACTGGTATCCCATGCAGTCTCACTATCTCAGACACATACAGCTTAGCCAGCTTTTGCAAAGAGTAATCAGTACGAACCGGTATGAAATGGGAAGATTTGGTCAATCGATCCACGATGACCCATACTGAATCCTTCTTAGTTGGCATTAAGGGCAGCCCACTAGCGAAGTCCATAGTCACTCTCTCCCACTTCCAAAATGGAATCTTAACTAGTTGAAGCAACCCTAAAGGTAACTGATGTTCAGCCTTAACCAGCTGGCAAGTCAAACATTTACTCACAAAGTCGGTAACTTCACACTTTAAACCCGGCAACCAATATAACTCGTGAACGTCTCGGTATATCTTATTTATACCAGGATGCATAGCATAAGGAATACTATGCGTCTCTTACAGTATAGACTTCCTGAAATTAGTATCCTTCGATACACAGATTTTTCCATGGAAATAGAGTATCCCTTTGCTATTCAATCCAAAATCCACAGCATCCCCACTCTCAACCTGTCGAAAACGAAGACCCAATGACTCATCCTCCAACCGTTTACCCTTAGTCTGATCCATCCACATCGGTTTAACTTGGAGCTCGGCCAACAAGCTTCCATCATCAAATAAACAGAGGTAAACAAACACCGCCCTCAAATCAGTCATAGCTCTATGAGTCAGTGCGTCCGCCACCACATTGGCCTCCCTAGGATGGTATTCGATCGTATAGTCATAGTCTTGAGGCCAATGTAAATGATACTTGAGGCTCTTGTGATCCGTGTAAATGATACACTTCTCATCGTACAAATAATGCCTCAAAAGTTTTAGTGTGAATACCACCGCAGCCAACTCCAAGTCATGCATTAAATAATTCGCCTCATGAGTCTTAAGCTGACGAGACACATATGCCACCACCTTACCCTTTTGCATCAACACACATCCCAAACTAGCATGTGATGCATCACTGTAGACAGTGAACTCTTTCCCAGACTCTGGTTGTATCAAGAATGGAGCTTCAGTCAGTACTTTCTTGAGCTTCTCGAAGTTCTCTTGCTGCATATCAGTCCAGTTAAATGACACCCCCTTGCACAACAACTTAGTCAAATGTGCTACAACCAATGAAAACCAATCAACAAATTGCTGATAATATCTCGCAACTCCTAGAAAATTACGTATCTCAGATATAGTCTTAGGTGGCTTCCAATCCAAAATGGCCTCGACCTTTCGAGTATCAACCCTAATCCCCTCAGCAGATACCACATGGCCCAAAAATGTTACCTCTCGTAACTAGAACTCATACTTACTAAACTTGGTGTACAGTTGTTTCTCCCTCAGAATCTACAAAACCACTTGGAGATGTTCATCCTCAGTCCTCGAGTTCACCAGAATGCCAACAATAAAAACCACTACGAACCGATCTAGGTAGGGCTGGAATACTCGATTCATCAGTCATAAAAGCCGCTGGTGCATTCGTTAGTCCAAATGGCATCATTAGAAACTTGTAATGACCATAATGAGTCCTAAACGTTGTCTTGTATACGTCAGTGTCTTTAACCCTCAGTTGATGGTACCCCGATCGGAGATCAATCTTAGAGAAAATCGAAGCTCCTCGAAACTGGTTAAATAGATCATCTATCCTCGAGAGAGGGTACTTATTCTTAATGGTCAATTTATTCAATTGTCGGTAATCAATGCACATACGCATGGATCCATCCTTCTTTTTCACATATAAAACTGGTGCTCCCCACGGAGACATACTAGGGAGGATGAACCCACTATCCAACAACTCTTGGATCTGAGCTTTAAGCTCCACAAGCTGCTTCGGTGCCATTCTATAAGGGGCGATGGACACCAGAGCTGTACCAGGCAAGATCCCAAACTCAACTTCACGGTTCGGAGGTAACCTAGGTAGCTCATCAAGAGAAACATCTAGAAAGTTTTAATTGTTCTGATATCCTTAACAGAAGAAACTCGAGAATCTGGAACACTAATGTAGGCCAGGTACGCCTCACAACCCTTACAAACCAACTTCTCAGCCCTTAATGCAGAAATCACATTTGTCAAGTAGCTCCGACACTCCCCAATTACAACTACCTCATCATCCTCTACATTTTTCAGTACCATCCATTTAGTAGCACAATCCAAGCTCACTCGATGTTTAACCAGCCAGTCTATTCCTAAAATTAAATCAAATTCTCCAAAAGGAAGTTGCATCAAATCCGCCAAAAAGATAACCCCTTGAAATTCCAAAGGTACATCCCTGAACAGTTTATTTACCCTCACTGACTGCCCCAATGGACTCAACATAGTAACCTCACTTGTAGTGCTCTCAACCAAAATAACCAAAGTCTCAAACACAGTACAAGCTATATAGGAGTGAGTGGATCCTATATCTATCAGTGCAATATAAGGTACATTATAGATAAAGAACATACCTGTGATAACATCTCGCGCATCTACATCTTCTCAATGACGTGCAGCATAAACTAGAGTTGGCTTCCTTGCCTCAGTATGACCAGAACCTCTGCCAGGTGCCCTCTGACCACGGCGCAAACCATTACCAACTCTAGCCTAACCATAGCCTCTCGGTGGCTGCTGAACACCGCTAGGCGGCTGTGTAGTACCCAAACTTGTAGCTTGCACCTGATCGGGCCTCCATGGACAATCTCGAATTTGGTGCTCCAATGACCAGCACCTCAAACAAGCCCCAAACCTTTTCCAGCACTCACCCTGATGGCCTCTCCCAAAATCAACACACGACTGCAGTCTAGTAGCTCCAACAAGGGGCCTCTCACTCTGACGAGCCCATCCACTCTGGCCTTTTTCTTAGGCCTCAGAAAAGAACTCAAGGGCTTCGAATCCCTTTTGTTCCTACATCACTCATTCTGACGGTTCTGGCGCTCAGCACACTTCACATCTTCGGTGATCTTCGCCTTACCAACTAATGCAGCAAAATTTCTCTCCCTCTATGGAGCTATTAGAACTCGTAGACTATCCTTGAGGCCGTCCTCAAAATGAACACATCGCTCGTACTCGGTTTCCACCATCCCTCGCGCATATTAGCTTAATCACAAAAATTGAGCCTCATATTCAGCCACTAATTTATCCCCCTGAGTCAGATTCAGAAACTATCTCCTTCAGGCATCCACATAACTAGCACCCACAAACTTTCCCAGAAAAGCAGTCTTGAAAAATTCCCAAGTCAATCGATCGGGCTGAGTGCCCTCTTTAACCATGATCCACCACTAAGAAGCCTCATCTCGCAACAGTGACACTGCATCCTTCAATTTTTGCTTGGGGTGCAGTCGAGATCGTCCATGATTATTTTTATGGCCTCAATCGAATACTAAGCCACACTAGGGGCAACTCCAGCAATTCCTCTAAAAATCTCAGCTCCATTAGACCGGAGTCATTCCATAACTGACCCACAACCTACAACAATAGTATTGGGCCCAGCGACCCTCTCCAGAATCCATAACATAGCTTGAGACAGTGTATCATCCTTAGCTGCACAATCATGAGACCCCGTCTCAGCCATAGGTGAAACTCGTGCCTTTCTAGCTTCTATATTCGGCATATGGCCAGATGATAAAGACCCAGCCCGAGCACCTCTACGGCCTCCGTCGCGGCCTCTTGTACCCCTTCACGAGTACCTCTAGTGCTCATTATTGATTTATATTTTATCTGTATTAACAGCCTTATGCATCAGTTTTACAGTTCTAGTGTTTATTAACATATATTTTATGGAAAACAATATTAGTAATTCAGAGTTTGCTTTCAGAGATAGCAATCTTACTACAGTTTTTAGTTTACCCTAAATAGAGTGTTTCATTACAGTCCACTACCTACAGTAGTCTCAGTATTTCAATTTAAACAAACATCAATTTTAGAAGACTTACAGAATCGGCGCCGGAGACTCGGTGTACTACACCTTCAGTAAAACATTTCAAAATACCTCAAATAATTTGAAATAGTTCTTTTTATAAATTCCAAGTTTTAAAAGAAACCAAAATCCACAATCTAGTTTTGCAACCTCGCTCTGATACAACAAAATGTAACACCCCAAACCCGACTTGGACGTTATGGCTGGATCTGGTGATGTCACATTGAAGTGTTTTTCGTAAAGTGAGTTATCGTTGAAAACAAACCCGTTCTATATTTAACCTCTTTGTGATCTTAATGATGTTTTTAGGATGTCTCGTTTATTTTCCAAAATGCAAGTCGTTTGGAAAAAAGTTAATCATATTAAAAATCATTAATTTCTAAAATGTTATTTCATGCGGAAGCTCTTTAAAACAGGTTGTGTATTTGTGTTATTTTTGAAAAACAACAAATGTAACACCACAAACCTGGCCTGGACATTATGGCTGAATCTGGCAATGCCACATTGAAGTGTTTTTCGTAAAGTGAGTTATCATTGAAAAAAAACCGTTCTATATTTATCCTCTTTGTGATCTTAACGATGTTTTTAAGGTGTCTTTTATTTTCCAAAATGCAAGTCGTTCGACAAAAAGTTAATCATATTAAAATATCATTAATTTATTACACGTTATTTCTTGTCGAAGGTCTTTAAAATAGGTTGCGTATTTGTGGTATTTTTGAAAAACATTTATCTTTTTAAAAACCCACATCTTTTCTTACTGCTAGCAATTATAAATGAAGGAAAATAAAAACCCCAAATTAAAAATAAAAATCCAAAGAGGCCTTATTACAATAAAAATACCCAAAATAAAGTTACTTATAACTTATAAATCAAATGTGAAAGTATGTGCGGTTGCGTGGCCACTTTTGAGTCCCTCACAGCATCGATTCATCTACGACTAGAATTACCTGTACAGATAAATAGATGGGTGAGTTATGAAAACTCAGTGTGTAATCCGATATCAAATAATCAAACAGTGGGCACATACAATCTGGGCCTAAGCCCAATTCAGTAAAGGTTCAGTCTCGGTTAGGGCCTTAACCCACACAGTATCAGTATCAGTTTGTGCCTGAGCCCATCTTAGTGACAGTAACAGTACAGGTATACAATCAAAAGATCCTACCCATCCGGCCTCTACACTCCATCTCCATCCAACCCTGCACTCCATGTGGGGATATAATCAACCCACCCATCCCTACACTCCAAATAGTATTGATTGTAGCACTAAACAGTATTTGCAGCAGAACTGCCAGTATAGTACGCTTCCTCCAGTCATAATAAAACCCAACCCCATGCAACATATCATGCATCATGTCATGTCATGTCATGTCAAAACATCATACATGTATTCAATATGTTTAAAGTATCATGCTCAAATATAATCACTTATCTCATAGGGCATAACAGCCATTCTATCACATAGAGGCATAATAGTCATTCTATCTATTAGGGTGTCTATGTACACTTATCAACTCGACAGTAGGTCTACAGTCATCTCGGGCGACCTGTGCAACCTTAACAATCAAACAGTAAAAATAGGCCCAAGGCCCATATTACGTGCCCATATAAGCCCACACGCCTGTATGGCCCACACGGCCCATAATGGCCTTAGTTGTGTGTATTACACAGCCCAGCCCAATAATTTCTACATGTCCGTGTGATTTACCCATGTGGGGCCCACATGCTTGTAGGGCCTACATGGCCCAGTTTGGCCTGAAGTGGCCCAAAATGGCCTCGGCCCATGAAATCGCTCATGGCCATCCTCAGCGATCAAACGCCCATGTCGAGCGCATACTAGTGTAGCATCATCGTTTTCTTATTTCAGCTTTTGTCAATTTCCACAGTTTAGATAGTGTTTACACACCTTGTTTGCGAAAATGTACAAATAGCCCACGAGCACTCCAACCTATTTTAAATCATAAGCTTCGGTTAATCGGTTACCAATCGAATTAATAAGAACCCTAACCAAAACGCTTATCCAAAAGATTACCTATCGTTTGGCTCAATCGATCGATTGAGGCTTGCACACTTAAACCATTGCAAGAGACTGATCACTATGCCTTAGGGGTTTCCTGCATTCCAACCGAACCTTACTAACCATTATTTGAATGAACAATTTGAACAAGGTGATTATTCACTTATTGAACACACAAAGTCAAGGTTAGAAGAAAGAAACAATCGGCCTACACCCAACACATGAGCCGAAAGTACACGAATGACAGAGGTAAAAATGGACAATTGCACCCCAAAACGCAAAACCGATGAATAGGAATGACTACAGAATGGGTGTGAGAAGAAGAACCAATTGGTCAAGGAGAAAACTGATTGAGAGAGAGAAGAAGGGATATTCAGCAAAAGAGGAAGACCTATCGGGAAAGGGGAGAAGAAAGAAAACTGGCCAAAGGAATAAAGCAGTATAACAGGTAAAGGAAGGAGGTTCAGCCACAGGATAAAAGAAAGAGAATCGATTAGACATGGGAAAGAATAATAGACGAAAGGGCAAACACAATCAAAGAAACTCTAAAGAAAAAAATACCGTATGCACACCAACAATATTCGGCCTGTAATATTCTGATTTTGGGCCTAGTCGGAATAGTGGTTTCGTGACCACAAAATCCGAGATAGAAATAATTATTTTATGATTATTTTAAGGTCTATGATATGATTGCATGATTGTGTGAAAATTTAGTGAAGAAATTTTATGCATAAAGTGCTTAAATTGAAATTAGGGACTAAATCGAATAATTTGCAAAACTTGTATTATAGAAGTTTCTAGTATGAAATTGTTTTGAAATATTAATTAGGAGGTCTTAAATAGAAATTTTACCAATTTCTAAGTTTATGGACAAAAATTGGACATGGATGGAATTTTTGGAAAGTTTAGTAGTAAGGGCATTTTAGTCATTTAGGGGTAAAATGAATTAAAATACAAAATTAAAAGCCAATTTTGCTCATCTTCAACCCCATGGCCGAATATAGCAAGGAGAAACCATGGCTAGGGTTTTTCAAGCTTCCAAGCTCGATTGTAAGTCTGTTCTAGCCTCGTTTTTAATGATTTTTACGTTTTTGGAGTCTAGGTAGCTCGATTTAGCTTATGCTAGCAATAATTTAACCTAGGGTTTATATTTGGAAAAAATACCCATAGGTGAAATTTGTGTATTTTGGTGTTTTATGATAGAATATGAGGTTTTAAATTATGTTAGACAACTTGTGCTACTCGATTTTAAGTGAAAACGAGCAAAAGGGCTTAATCGGTAAAAATACCTAATAGTCATAAGTACATGTTAGAGTGAGAATTTGATGTTGCCATAGAAGGGAAAAATGATCAGTATGTCATAAAACATAAGAAAATAGGCTGAAGTTTAATTTACGAGCTTTGGGGCAAAAGTGTAAATATGCAAAAGTTTAGGGGCAAAGTTGTAATTTTTCCAAAAAATGATTTTGGGTCAATTTGAATAATGTGAGTCCTAATTAGACTATATTTTAAATGATAGAGCAAGGAAAACTAAAATTCGAGCTAAAATGGGGAAAATACCAAGTTGTGGACGAAATGGTAAAAGTAGCCATTTTCGCATACGAGGTAAGTTCATGTGTAAATGTAGTAACATAATTGTCACTTTAAGCAATTTAATGTTGTTTATATGATATGATGCTGATTATTATCATGAAATATTATGCTTTGTGGTTATTGTTGAATAATATGTAATTATGTGAATTACTTGATGGGTATAAACTATCACCGAAGTATCAATTTCGATCTTTCCGTGGAAGATGGAAAAGATGTGTGATCGAGGAAAACGCTCGTTTGAACCTTAGGAATAGATTAGGATACAAGTGACATGTCACTAGGATGGTTGAGCATTCGAACTCGTTGAGTTGAGTCCGAGTTCACTTATGGATGCAAATGTCCGAACTCGTTGAGTTGAGTCCGAGTTCGTGAGATGTAACTAGGCATCCGAACCCGTTGAGTTGATTCCGAGTTCACTCATGGATGCGAACGCCCGAGCTCGTTGAGTTGAGTCCGAGTTCGCTTATGGGCGGGTTACATGGTAGCTTGGCTACATATGTGGCACTTATGTGCAAACTTTCCATGTATCCGAATTATATTCCGATGTGTTCAACGGGTAAAGTTCTACTGAAATGGAGGAATACTCAAGATGAAAGGGACGTATTGGTAAGTGTTGTGAAATGGGTACTTTGAACAGGTATGTACTTAACCCTCGGGTTGAAAACTCGATATAACAACAATATGGTAAGATGATAAATGAAAATGTGATATGAATGTCTCGGTGATGATTATGCAAATGATGTTTTATGTTTGCGTATATAGTTGTGTTACTTGCTATTTGCATGTGAGCATACTAAGCATTTATGCTTACTCCCTCCTTTTCATTCCTTGTAGTGTTGACAAGCCAGCTCGGAAATCGGAAACGGTCGGAGGCACGCTCACACTATCCGTATACCATCTTGGCATAATGGCTTGTATATTTTGAGTATGGCATGTATAGCATTATAATCATTTTGTATATATGGTCTTATGATATGGTTATTGAGTGGTATGGAAATAGAAATGCTTGGTAATGATTAGCCATTGGAATGGCTAATCATGATCATATTTGGTATTATGTATGTCAAATTGCTAGCTAATCCATGGAAACCATTAAATAGGTAAAATTTACCATAAAATAGATTCAGACAGTAGCAGTGACGTGAGTTTGAAAAATCATTAAAAATAGTATAAATGGAATTAAATAATGAATAAGTTATGGAATTGAAGCTTGATGAGTCTATTTTCATATGGAATAAGCGAAACACGTATATGAGCTATATTTTATGAGATGTTTAAATTTTTGTGAAACAGGGCTAGAGCGATTTCTGGATCCCCTGTTCTGACTTTGGAAATTCACCATATATTTTACATAGATAATTAGAAGTCACTCTTTATATTTACAGATTCCTTATTGAGTATAGTTTTATTAGAGACAAATGGCATAGTAATTGAAGCTCTGTACAGGGAGATATATGATTCGTAATACACAGAGGTCAGAGTAGTTGAACCCTGAAATAGGGGAGAATTTAACTAATAAACTGTACTAATTGGCCTGACCAAAAATTCTAGAAAAATATTAGTAGATAGATATATGAGTCTAGTTTCAGGAAAAATTTACGTAATTGGATTTCGAGTTTCGGAACTCGAGATATGATTTTTAAAGTGACTGTGATGCAGTTAGCCTGCTTGTCTGGAAATTTTAAAATGAATTGTATGAGCTGTTTAAGTAATGAATTAAGTCCGTTAACACCTCGTGTTCGACTCCAGAAATGGTCTTGGATACGAGGCGTTACACGGCCTCCAAGTAGAAATGAACCAAAAGAGAATTGAAAGAACATGAAATAAGGATCAAATACCAACCCTAAGCTGAATACTAGAGTGCCTAGCATTCAAATTCGGCACAACACTTCCTCTCACCTCAACTTCCCACAATTTGCTCCCCAAATCCCTCTATGTCGTCCACTATTCCTCCAACTACTTAATTCAAAATCCACTCAAACACTTCAGTAGTTCAGGTTGACTAGAACTCCCACACGGCCTTAGCAGCAAAATATAACTCTCCCACTGCTCAAAGCAGGAATCGAACCTCAGACCTCATGGAACAAAAACACGCCACCTATACCTTAGACCAGCAGGCCCTTTCTGACATGTTTTACCCACATTTATTTAAAAGGCTACTGACTATAGACAAGGTTTATTCATGTTAAAAACAAAACTTTTGTAGAAGCCAAGGCTTGAACCCAAGACTTCTTAGACACTTCCCAGAACACTTAACCACTAAAGCAGACATACATTTGTGTCACACAAACATACGAAAATAAACATTAAGGATTTTTGAGGTGTTACATTAATGCACTAACTTGTGGCTATGATTAATGTTATGTTTATGTCTTGTATATTATACAAATGAAATGGGTGAGAATAGGTAATGAAATGATAAGTTCATAGTTGAGATGTAATGTGATGAAATAAAATGATTTGTTGAGTTAAAAGACTTACTTGTAAGAAAGAAATTTACTTATGCTATATGCCAGTTTACATATGTCATGTATAAATACACTAATTCGTGAGTTAATAATGTAATTAAGCTTAAGCTAAGTAAATGGGATGGTAAGTAAGTAGATGAAATGCTTCATCATTTTAAGGAAAGGTTGATAAATATGTAAGTCAACCTATGAGACCTTATTATATTATGAACGAAAGTATTGTTTTATACTAAGTTTAAAGTATTGATGTTGAATCATGTTTAATCAATGTATGGCAGTATTGAAGTGAGAAGTTATGTTTCTAGTTTATACGAGCTTACTAAGCATTCGTTGCTTACGTAGTCGCCTTTCTCTTACTTTATAGATTATCAAAAGCTCGATCAGTTTGGAAGCTCATCGGAGACCTATCACACTATCCAGTGATTATATCGGTAGATTTGGGTGCTTTTGTTATGTTATAATGGCATGTATAGGTGGACTTATGTCCAATGTTTAATTGATGTCATGGCATGTAATTTTGTTTTGGATTTGAGGTACTTATGGTATATTGATGCTTGTTGGTGGTTGTTAATATGCTTAAATATATGCATGTTTGGAATTACCATATTTGGTATGTTTATAATGAGACCATGTAGAGTTCTACTTTGAGGTAGATATGAACTATTTCAAATGGTTTAAATGCGGTTAAATATGGTAAGTTTATGTTAAAGTGATATAGGTCAATTTATGATGAATTTTATATGGAAAATGAATTAAGGGTTGACGAATTAAATGTGTTAAGTACCTGTATATGTTTAGGTAAATTGTATGTTTGCATTTGAGGTGTCTATATGACATATTGGTTGAATGGAATTTGACCATTTGAAATTGGTCATTGTATGCATGTTTAGACATGTTTTGATGCATTGGTCAAGTGTGCAAATGATATTTAGGTGCATGTTTGAGGTACGTGAAGGAAATGACTTGATTTTGGCAAATTTCTTGTCCACGTGGCCTAAGACACAAGCATATGTCTCAGCCGTGTGTAACACACAGCCATGTGACACGACCGTGTGTCCTTTATAGGTTTTAAATGTTGCTTTTCGAAAGTTACACGGCCTAGCACACAGCCTGGCACATGGGCCTGTGAGGCCATACTAAATATGGTCATTATAAATATGCATTATTTTAACCATATTAACAACCACCAATAAGCATCAATATACCAAAAGTACCTCAAATCCAAAACAACATTACAATTGAGTATA
Source organism: Gossypium hirsutum (assembly GCF_007990345.1). Classification (NCBI taxonomy): domain Eukaryota; kingdom Viridiplantae; phylum Streptophyta; class Magnoliopsida; order Malvales; family Malvaceae; genus Gossypium; species Gossypium hirsutum. Next base: position 35,809,612 of record NC_053431.1, on the reverse strand, counting down.
TTTATAAACATCACATACACCTTTCATTCATAACATAATAAGGTCTCATAGGTTGACTTACATATTTATCAACCTTTCTTTAAAACGATGAAGCATTTCATCTACTTACTTACCATCCCATTTACTTAACATAAGCTTAATTACATTATTAACTCACAAATTAATGTATTTATTCATGACATAAGTAAACCTACATATAGCATAAGTAAATTTCTTTCTTACAAGTAAGTCCTTTAACTCAACAAGTCCTTTTATTTCATTACATTACATCTCAACTATGAACTTATCATTTCATTACCTATTCTCACCCATTTCATTTGCATAACATACAATAATTATAGCCACAAGTTAGTGCATTTAAGCATAACTCTTTTAGAATGAATTACACAATAAACCGTTTCATGACAAATTACATACTTTGATTGTTACCACTCTTTCATTCACATAAGCATCTTTCCATTTGGTCACTTACCATTTCAATGCATTTCTTTAAAACTAACATAATACAATCTAACCAATAGCTTGGTACAAGCTTAAGCATCATCAACAACACATGTTAATGCATCAATTCATAATTCAATTGAATAACATAAGATAAGTCATTAAACATAAATAACCTCACTAGAAATCATCAATTCCATGAATATAGTCTTACTTTTATTTAACCTTTCCTTTTCATTCCTTTTCATAGTTTTCATAATATAAGTCCTTGTAGTTTTACTATTTCAACAATTTAGTCCCTAATCTGTAAATTCATCAAAATTACTTAGCAGAATACTTATAAATAACAACTAATACTTCAAATTCATCATTTAATATCTAAAATCACATAAATTCATCAATGGCAACATTCAATATCTTTAACAGCTTCAAAATCAAAGGTACAGGCTAGCTAGACCTAGTTGCAACGATATTAAAAACATAAAAACTAAAAGAAATAGGGCCAAAATCACATACCATGCTAGCTTCAAAGACTTTTGAAAATTCAAGGTACAAAAATTGCTTCCTTCCCTTAACAATTTGGTGAAGAAGACAAATTAAAAGATGATAAAAGCTTTTAGTTTAATTTAATTTAATTTAATTTAATTATCAAATTACCATTTTAACCATGGTTAATAATTAAATAAAACACTAAATCCATGCCCATATTAGTCGACTAACTCCTTAAGTGGTTTAATTACTGTTTAAGTCCCCTTACCTTTATTCATTAAGCCATTTAATCACTCAAATCAAATAGGGATCAAATTTTACAATTTTTTTTTACGATTTAGTCCTTTTTAATTAATTAACTATCAAAACATTAAAATTTCTTAACGGAACTTTAATACAACCTTAATAACACTCCGTAAATATTTATAAAAATATTTATGGCTCGGTTTATAGAAACAAGGTCCCGGTACCTCATTTTCTAAAACCACTTGACTTTAGGGTCTTAACATTTAAACTTAATTAATCATTTATATAACCTAAATTACCAAATCAAAAACCCTCTTAATATCATATTTGACTCCTAAATATTAAATAATAGTATTTACGAACTTACTCGTTAGATTTGCGGCTCCGAAACCACTACTTCTGACACCACTGAAAAACGAGTTATTACAACTCCCCCCTTACGAAAAATTCGTCCTCGAAATTTCTCACTTGATAATTAGCCATCAAGTTGAGTCTTTCTTGCACCATTTCAATGGTAGTCCATAAATAAATCAATTCTAGCGTCTTGATTTAGGACTCATATCAGAACTCATATTTGAACTTGATACTATACATGGACTTAACTGAACATTTGCAATGGTCTTCTGTCATAACTTTATCATTAGTAACACAACTACGAGAAATTGCCAACAATCATTTGTCGAAACATAACCAAAAGAAAACCTAGATTATCAGATTCCAAGCACATTAGACAATTCATAGCATTTAGCTAAAGTTTGAAATTTTCATAGCAGACTCTAACTAATGTTTCCAAAACATCTGCATCTGTAACTTTCAACTGGTAAACATTCCATTTCATGAAATATTTCAAGCAAAATCATTTAAACACAAGTGTAATAACTGCAATTATCGAGACAACTTTAACCAATAATAACATCTCCTGATTATAACTAATCTGGTAGATATGTTTCTGTATCATGTCTTCTAGAATATAAATCCCTCAATCTGGTTGTCTATCAATTTACTCGTGGATAAACAAAATTTATTCTTGAATCTAAAAATGAATACACAAAATTTATTCTTGAATCTAAAAATGAACTCTAATATATACAACTTATCTAACTTTTCAAATGAATAACTCGTTTTGATTAAAATAATTGAGTCGAGCTTATCAATAAAATAATAACATTTCATAATAATTCTTTCTGCTTGTTGTTAAGATAATCCAGATATATCGTCTATCGTACTTTCCTCATAATACCAACCAAAGATCACTACAAACTACATTAACTCACTCAAAATATGACATCCCACCTTGACTTGTCGACATAAATCGAGACTATCTGAGGAATTAGAACCAATATGCAAGGTTAAGCTCGATCTTCCACCGTCTATACTTTTTTCTTTACCTATCCCTTTCATGAAAGCTAGAAAGGTGATCGCGAGGTTTCGTGATAGGTTTTAAATATTTATAATTACTCGTTCTTGGGCTAACTATTATCGCGATGTAGGCAAGTGTACCTATCGAATAGTAGTATAGTTTTAGCAAGACCGCATTGTCTAACCCAAAGGAACTAAAAGTACTAGTAATGACTGTTTTTTTATTTTGTAGCCTAAGAATAAAGAGATTTTGTTTTAATTAACTAATTATCTAAACTAAGAACTCACATAGAAAAGAATTGGGGAATTACTTTTGGGAAAATCGATTGAATGAAGACAATACCTAAGGAAAAATCCACCTAGACTTTACTTGTTATTCTGGCTCCGAATCAGACGATTTATTCATTCAACTTGTTCCGTAGAGATCCCTAAGTTATGTTATTGTCCCTATTGAAGATTAATAACGTCTAATCCCTAGATTGAATAATCGAGACTTTTCTTTAATTAGCACTCTAGGGTTACATTAACTCGATCTATGGATCCCCTTATTAGGTTTCACCCTAATCTGGAAAAATCTTGTCACCCTATTTCTAGGCGCGCAATCAACTCCGCTTAATTATGACAAAAGTACTCTTAGACGGGGTCTATTCCTGCTCTGAATAAGAGCATATCTTGAATCAGTATCCTGGGATATCAAAACAAGAATTAAGAACACATAATTAGGAAGAAGTTAAATATTTATCATACGATTCAGAAAATAATAACAAGATTCGTCTTAGGTTTCATTCCCCTTACATATTTAGGGGTTTTAGTTCATAACTAAATAAGAAAACATCTAAGAAGAATAAAGAATACAAAATATAAAGAAAACCCAAAACTCCTGAAGGGAAATTGAGGAGAGATCTTCAGTCTTGATGATGAATCTTGGCTTCCGAGATGAATCAATTGGTTTCCTCGGAGTAATTCCTTACCCCTTCTCCTCCTCTCTTTTTCTCCTCTTCTAGGGTGTATTTATAGGCTTTGGAATTCCTATAAGGCCTCAAAAGTGACCTTTTCTGAATTGGACTCAACTTGGGCTCGGTAGGGACACGCTTGTGTGACATGCCGTGTGCGATTACGTCAGGCCGTGTTCGAGCCTGCTAAAATAGCATGGCTGTGTGCTATACCTGTGTGAATCGTGCTTCAGTTCTGCCAGATTGACACGGCCGTGTGGTCTATCCGTGTGAAGAGGTCTAGGCTGTGTTGATTTCGTACTTTGGCCCATTTTCTCTATTTTTGGCACGTTTCTCGTTCCTTTCGCTCTCTTATGCTCTCCTAAGTATAAAATATGAAATTAAAGCATTAGGAGCATCGACTTCACCAATTCTAATGAGAAATCATCCATAAAATGCATTAAACATGGGGTCTACGATTTATCAAAAGGGGATATATAATAAAACTCTTTCAATTATTAACATCAAAACTTTGAATCATACTGAAGCCGCAACCATCAAATGAATTAAAACCATAATGCTTTAATAAGACCAACATTACAACTGTATAGATAGAACAATACCTCTACCATCAATATTGCACTCCAAAACAAAAGAGGAAAACCGAATGTAGTCCCAATAATAACCAGTGCAACTACATAACCTCTAAAAGCCTGTGATCTGTATCACTGTGCTTACATGATGCAATCGAAAATTATACTTGTAATAAATATACTTATCTCAAGTCAATATATACATATCATTTATAGATGAGCCACATTTGATACAATAGACCATAAGAATGATAAGAAAGGGGAGATAATGAAATCCAAATGTAAAGCTCTACTGAATCTCTGAGGATACAACTTACATTGAATGATAAAGAGATCAATGATATCGCAAAGAAAATTTAGAAAAAGAATATCATTCATACGCACTAGAATCAATTGTGAAAAATACAACATAAATTGCATATGTATAATTAAGAGCATCAACCAGTAGAAGAAATAAAATAACATCATATGAGTCTTATCATTGATTCTTCTACCGAGCATAATAGAATAGAATGCCAAAGAAAAATAGAGCAATGTCAATCATTAATCAACTAGACTAATGTCTAACGTTATGGTTAGCTAGCATTCTTATATGATAAGAATCACATCTGAAGATAAGCAATTGCATATGCCTGTGAGGACATAAGAATAGATATAATACCCGGAAGAGATCGTTGTAAGATTCTCAACTATAATAGTTGCATCCAGATGTCTTTACAATTCAAACACTATCCCGTTGACTACTAAAGCCATCAAGGACTCCACGTTATTCGGTTCCAGTAAGGAAATCAATTTAGAAGAAATTTCAATTATTCATTTCTTTAGATATCATACCTGAATAAGTCGATTAACCGTAAATAACTCATCTTTAACAACAATGTTGCATATCTCGAATGATCTTGAAATAAATCTAATATCACTTCTAGAACAATATTTACTTGCTAACCCATTCACGGCTCTGATCGCATTATTATACATTCAGCCATTTAACTCTTTGATTTCATACTTATGGGCTTAATCAACATAAATCTTGTGAAATTCTGCTGCATAAGACTTTGAGGGTGAGGGTGTGAAGGTCGTAAAGCCTCTAAATTTGATTCTCATTTACACATAAAACATAACTCTCATTAACAACATAACATTATGAAATTTTTCTCTTACCTTTATGAGTTTCTACTCATCCTTAGCAACTTTTTAACCAGATACTTGCGTATTGCTTTCAGCATTATCAGAACTTTCTCGGTTGGAAAACATCCTTGTCTATAACTGAAACAAATCTCATCAGAGTCAAGAGACATCACACTATCACAGGTTATATAATAGCACGTATTTCTAGATTTCATGCATGCTATGGTCAATCTGAGAATCGACTAAACTCAGCTCTAATACCACTAAATGTAACACCTCTAACCTTTATTCGTCACCAGAATAGGGTTACGGAGCATTACCGTAAAAAGATAACTAGAATCATTTATTTCCAATCATTTCATAAATCATAACATAATCCATTAAAAAACATGCATATCATCCCTTATTCGAGCAATCGAGACCTTAGAAACACTTTAGAAATGATTCGGGACTGAATCAAAAACATTTAAAACTTTGAAGAAAAAGCTAGAAAAGTTCATATGGCCGTATGGACAGGTCGTGTGACTCACATGGCTGAGACATATGCCTATGTTTTAGGCTGTGTAACAATCGAAATAGGGACACACGACTATTTCCCAACCCGTGTCTGTGCCCGTGTAACTCTCTAACTTGGTTTATATTGCCAAGCCACACACCCGTGATCCAGGCCGTGTTTTGATTAGTTCTGCTAATGATTCCAACCAAAATCCAGTTTTTGGGCACAAAAATAATTTTTATTCTCAAATGATAGCGGCAGGATTTGCAGTCATTGTGGAAATTCCATTTTCCATACGATTAATATCTTACTCACTAGGGGCAGAAGTCGCAAAATCTCATAATTTACAATCAATTCATTCAATATTTCCTTTTTTAGAGGATAAATTCTCACATTTAAATTATGTATTAGAGGCACTAATACCTCATCCCATCCATCTAGAAATCTTAGTTCAAGCCCTTCACTATTGGGTAAAAGATGCTTCTTCTTTGCATTTATTACAGTTCTCTTTCTACGAGTATTGTAATTTGAAGAGTTTTATTACTCCAAAGAAATCTATTTCGATTTTTAATCCAAGATTATTCTTGTTCCTATATAATTCTCATACATGTGAATACGAATACATTTTCCTTTTTTAGGTCTTGATGGCTCAAATAAGGGACGATAAGTATGTGTTTGAATGAATTATGTTATGATTTATGAAATGATTTGAAATGAATGATTCAAGTTACATTTTCAAGGAAATGCTCTGTAACCCTATTTTGGAGATGGATGCGGCTTAGGGGTGTTACAATCATGGCATGTATAGGACGATTGTAATGGCATTATAGTGCTTGTTTAAATGATGTTTTGGTATGTGTAAGCTTTAGAAAGCTATATTTGTTTGGTACATCTTGACACCATACCAAATTATGCGATACTGATTACTTTAAAGTGTTTATTGATATGATTCATTTGGTATGTTGGTGGTAGATTGAAAAATGGTTACTTGTGACATGTTTTATTTAATAATTGAACTAGATTATAAAGTTTGAAAATGGTAGAAGGTGATTTGGTAACTATACATTATGTAAGTTAACTATGTTGGTACATTTGATGCCTTGCTAGTTTTTGTAATTGTGACTATATCATGTTGTATATTCTAAATGGCTAAAATTATAACACCCCTTACCCGTACCTGAGATCGGGATCAAGTGCGAGGCATTACCAGACATGTACTTGAATATTTTCGGGAAATACGGGCTATAAAATTTCGTTCCAATTTGAGCCCAATCAACCAACATTTTAGTGTCTCTATTATGGGCCTACGGGGCCCGAAACATACATTGAGAAAGGTCCAAGACTAAACTGAGGACCTGAGAAAGTTCTTGAAAAATTTTCTACGTTAAGCCTCACACGCCCGTGTAGAGGCAATGCACACGCCCGTGTGCGCCCGTGTCCCCTACTCCTGTGGAATTAATTGAATTTATTTTCTATTTCGAACTTACAAGGGTTTTCACATGGCCAAACACACGCCTATGTCCTTGGCCCGTGTCCTTCACATGGCCTAGACATGCTTGTGGTGGTCACCATTGTCCAAAAACTCGAGCATTCTATTTATGACATCAGCATGCATTTAGGGGCACACGGCCAAGACACACGCCAGTGCCATGCATTCTGACTGAATATTTTTAGGTGCAGGGGACACGACCATTTCACACGCCCATGGGGTGGTCCGTGTGTCACACACGGCTTAGACACACGCTCGTGTGTCAACCCGTGCGGGCCTTGTTAGGCTATTTTCCAAGCCTTAGATAACCCTTTAATAACCATATCCCATTATAGTTTTCAATAACACTTAACATGGTCTAATTATACTCTTAAATAACCTAAATATACCTCATTTCATGTAAACCTCATCTCATTGGTTTTTATACATGCTAGGTTGTCCCCTTTATTTTAAAGATTTCCATGACTTGTGACTCAATTAAGATTGGCTCGCTATCTTAACTCATTGCCAAAATTGTAATACACCATATTTAATCATCACAAGAACATGAGAACATAACATGCACAATTTGGTAGGTTATAACCTACGCCAACATGAGCCAATTTCCATGGCCATATACAAGTAAATATATAAGCCTTCATATTGGCTAATCAAATGACACATATAACAAAATAACAAAAGGCCTATTGAACAAAATAAGAGTATCTATATACTGAAGTTAGACAAGATGATAGTGTGTTAACTCTCCAACCATCTCCCAATCTTCGCGAGTCCACGAGCTTTGTAAGACAGGGGAAAGAAAGGGGTAAGCATTTACATGCTTAGTAAGCCCGAATAAATGGAAAGTAAACTTACCGATTAATTAGCATGCATCCATATTAGGTAATAAAACCAACAAGCATGAAATAGTTTCCCTATCACATGTACTGAATCAACAAGTTAGTCTCATAACAATGCACCATGTAATTTGTCTTAGATGAACTCATCAAACAACATTTTCATTTTTATATCTCATGTTAATCCCATTGAGTTTCTCAGATGTAACACCCCCACGCACGAAACCGTCACCGGAGTCAAGCTTGAGGTGTTACTAAACTTATCTTACCTTTTAAACAACTCTAAACCACTTATTTTAATTTTCAGAATAAACTATTTTTCTGTGTCATGGTTGCTTAAAAATTCATTTCTTGAGTTTCAAAACTCGAAATTAAGATCTGTAAATTTTTCATGAAACTAGACTCATTTATCTATCTACTAATGGTTTTTTGAATTTTTTACTTATCCAATTAGGACAGTTTATTAGTTAAAGTTACCCCTATTTTAGAATTCAACTACACTGGCCTCTACTTACTACGAACCACTTTTCTCTCTGTACAAAAATCATATGACTATACCGTTTGTTTATATTAAAACTAGATTCAATAAGGATTCTAACAATATAAAGTACACCACCTAATTATTTTTTTAAAATTTATGGTGAATTTCTAAATTAGGAACAGGGGATCTAGAAATTGCTCTGACCCTATTTCACCAAAAATCAGATACCCTATAAAATACAAAACCTTTACCTGTTTTGCTTATTCCATATGAAAGTAGACACAACGAAATTTAATTTCATATATTATTCACCATCAACCCATGTCTCTACAATTTCTTGTGATTTTTCAAAATCCCGTTATTTCTGATACTTGAATCTGTTTTTAAGTTACTTTCACATTTTTCTTAGTTTTCATGTAATAGTTACTACTTAATCATACATACTATTAAACATGTATATCATCAGCCACTCTATTAGCTAATCACTAGCAAGTATTTACACATCATTCATTGATCATATCATATCAAAAGAAACCAAGTTCCTATACATGCCATACACAAAACGAAACATCTAACTATACCAATGTGATTTCTTCGATAGTGTGATCGGGTCTCCGACGTTTCCTTCGATCCCTGAGTGGCTTGATAAAAACTATAAGAAAAAGAAAATAAAGAGAGTAAGCACTAGGCTTAGTAAGCTTACAAGTAAATAAATTACAACATTCAACATAATGAATAATTATACATAATGTCACCTAGCCTCATAAACTTTCTTTACTTCTCATTTTCTACCTTCTTCTTTACTCACTTACCTTCTTTCTTACCTGACCTTTCACTATTCATAAATATAATCTACCTTCCCTTTTGCTAATAATTCACTGTAATTTAACGTGTACAATGACCCGTTGAACCACTCGGAATACTAAGGATACTAGGGTCGTTCCTGTCTATCAATATCCTGCCAATGCCATGTCTTCGACATGGACTTACATGAATTATTCCTGTCTCCAATGCCATATATATATCTAATATGGGCTTACATGGTTCATTCCTGTCTCCAAAGCCATATATCTAATATGGAGTTACATGGCTCATTTCTGTCCTGTCCTGTCCTGTCAACACCAATATCCTAACATTCCTAAGGTTCAAACGGGGCTTCTTAATGCTTTTTCTCTGTCACTTCGCCTTTAATTCGACTTTCAATATTCTCAAAAAAATAAGTATATAAATGCTGGAAATTGACAATAATAATGTAAAATAAAAGAATATTGCATTTATTTACTGTAAACTTACCTCGATACAAAATGTGACTAAACTTTACAATTTAGTCCTTTACTTTTTCTTTTCCCCGATCTACTCCCGAATTTCGCTCTTCTTGATTATGGAGCTTGAAAGCTTGAAACAAACCCTAGTTATGGAGAACCCTTGAAATTTTGTGCTAATGAAGAAGATGATGAATTTTGTGTTATTTTTCCCTTTTTATTTCATTTAATATCCAAATGACCAAAATGCCCTTCCTTATTAAACTTTCAAAAATTCCATCCATGTCCTATTTTGTCCATGAACTTAGAAATTGGTCAAATTGTTATTTAAACCCTCCTAATTAAGATTCCAAAGCAATTTCATACTAAAAACTTCTAGAATGCAAGTTTTGCAAATTATTCGATTTAGTCCCTAATCTCAACTTAAGCACTTTATGCATAGAATTCCATCCCGAAATTTTCACACAATCATGCAATCATATCATGAACCTCAAAATAATAAAAAAATAAAATTTTCTACCTCAGATTTGTGGTTTTGCAACCACTGATCCGTTTAGGCCCTATTTCGGGATGTTACATTTCTCCCCCCTTTAGGGATTTTCGTCCCCGAAAATCTTACCTGTGAAGAGATTTGGGTACTGTTTTCACATAGCCTCTTCGGGTTCCTATGTAGCCTCGTCTACCCTATGTCTATTCCATAGTAATTTAACAAGTGCAATACTTTTGTTCCTTAATTGCTTTATCTCTCGAGCTAGAATTTTTACCGATTCTTCACCGTAAGTCATGTCTGGCTGAATCTCAACCTCTGTCTGAGAAATCACATGTGACGGATCTGAACGATAACGACGTAGCATAGACACATGAAATACATTATGAATCTTCTCTAACGCAATTGGCAAAGCTAACCGATATGCTAATGGTCCGACTCTCTCAATCACTTCAAACGGTCCAATAAAACGTGGACTTAGTTTGCCTTTCTTGCCAAATCTGAGAACTTTTTTCCACGGGGATACTTTCAAAAAAACTTTGTCACCAACTTGATACTCAATCTCTTTTCTCTTCAAATCTGCATACGACTTTTGTCTGTCTGAAGCTGCTTTCAAGCAATCTCTGATGATTTTTACTTTCTCTTCTATTTCCTTAACTAGATCAACCCCGTAAATCCGATTTTCCTTAAGCTCTGTCCAATACAAAGGTGTGCGACATTTACGTCCATACAAAGCTTTATAAGGTGTCATCTTTAAACTCAACTGATAACTATTATTGTAGGCAAACTCTACTAATGGTAAATATTTTTCCCAACTGCCTTGAAATTCCAGTACACAGCATCTAAGCATATCTTCAAGTACTTGAATAACTCTCTCTGACTGACTGTCGGTTTGAGGATGGAAAGCTGTACTAAAACTCAACTTAGTGCCCAAAGCCTTCTGCAATTTCTTCCAAAACCGTGAAGTAAATCTTGGATCTCTGTCTGAAATGATCGATAACGGTACCCCGTGTAGTCTGACTATCTCTGAAATATACAACTCGGCCAACTTGTCAAGTGAATAATCCATACGAACTGGGATAAAATGAGCCGACTTCGTTAACTTATCAATCACAACCCATATTACATCTTTCTTTCTTGGTGTAAACGGTAATCCTGTCACAAAATCCATAGAAACTCGATCCCATTTCCACTCAGGGACTAGCACAGGCTGCAATAAACCTGAAGGTACCTGATGTTCGGCCTTTACCTGCTGACAGATCAAGCATCTAGAAACAAACTCTGAAATGTCCCTTTTCATTCCTACCCACTAGTACATTTTCTTCAAATCATTATGCATCTTTGTACTACCTAGATGAATAGACAAAGAACTACTATGTGCTTCCTGTAAAATCTTTCGAATAAGCTCATCATTCTTCGGTACGCATACCCTATCTCTGAACATCAAACAACCATCAGAACTGATCTGAAAATCTGACTCTATATCCGACTCACAGTGATCTCTTTTGGCTAACAACTCACTATCATTTTTCTGAGCTTCACAAATTTCTTCAAGAAACATTGGTTTAGCTCTCAACTCAGCTAAGATAAAACAATCATCTGATAAGGCTAGACTAGCATTCAAAGCTCTTAATGCAAATAAAGATTTCCTACTCAAAGCATCAGCAACAACGTTTGCCTTACCTGGGTGATAATCGATCACTAGCTCATAATATTTAATCAACCCTAACCATCTTCTTTGCCTCAAATTCAAATCTTTTTGAGTCATCAAATATTTCAGACTTTTGTGATCAGTGAATATGTGGAACTTCTCACCGTACAAATGATGTCTCCAAATCCTCAACGCAAAAATTATGGCAGCTAGCTCTAAATCATGTGTCGGATAGTTCTTCTCATGTGGCTTTAATTGTCTAGAGGCATAAGCAATTACCTTCCCTTCCTGCATAAGTACACAACCAAGTCCATTCATGGACGCATCACTGTAAACACAAACTCCTTACCTGGTTCTGGTTGTACTAAAACAGGAGCTTTAGTCAACAATGCTTTTAACTTGTCAAAACTCTGTTGACACTTCTCAGTCCATTCAAACATGACATCCTTTCACAGCAATCTTGTCAGCGGGGTAGCTATCATGGAAAATCCCTCTACAAATCGTCTATAATATCCGGTAAGACGAAGAAAACTTCTAACTTCTGATACATTTCTAGGAGGCTTCCAATCAACAATGGCTGAAATCTTGCTCGGATCGACCTTAATACCTTCACCTGAGACAATATGTCCAAGAAAACCAACTTCTCGTAACCAGAATTCACTTTTGCTGAACTTGGCATATAATTGATTATCTTTCAGAATCTGTAAAACTATTCTCAAATGCTCTGCATGCTCAGTTTCATCATGAGAATAAATCAAGATATCATCAATGAACACAACTACAAACTTATCCAAGTACGGTCTGAAAATTCAGTTCATTAAGTCCATGAAAATGGCAGAAGCATTAGTCAAGCCAAATGGCATCACAAGGAACTCATAATGACCATACCTAGTCCGGAAAGCAGTCTTCAAGACATCTGACTCTTTAACTCGCAATTGATAGTATCCGGATCTCAAATCTATCTTGGAAAACGCAGTAGCTGCCTTCAATTGATCAAACAGATCATCAATTCTAGGCAATGGATACTTGTTCTTTACTGTTACTTTGTTAAGTTGCCGATAATCTATGCACAATCTCATTGATCCGTCTTTCTTTTTCACAAATAACACTGGTGCACCCCATGGTGAACCACTAGGTCTTACAAAGCCTTTATCTGTTAATTCCTGCAACTGAGCTTTCAATTATTTCAATTCCAACGGAGTCATTCTATAAAGAGCAATAGAAATAGGCGTGGTACCTGGAATCAACTCAATACCAAATTCAACTTCTCTAATAGGAGGCAAACCTGGTAGTTCTTCTGGAAACACATCGGGAAACTCACATACCACAGGCACTGATTCAATTTTTAATTCTGGATCTTTAGTGTTTAACACAAAAGCAAGATAAGCTTCATACCCTTTTCCTAAACATTTTTGAGCAGACGTATCAGAAATTATGGGAAAAAAACTATCTGACTCTTCTAAATTAACCCGAAGAATTTCACTATTTTTACACTTCAACTAAATGAATTTCTTTCCACAATTCACTATCACATCATGTGTAGTCAACCAATCCATACCAAGAATCACATCAAACTCATCAAATGGCAATAGCATGAGATCGGCCTGAAAACAGTAGCCTCTAATCATTAAAAGACAATTTCTACATACTTTATCTACTAATACATGCTTGCCTAATGGATTCAATACTTTAATAAAAAATTCTGTAGATTCTATAGGCATACTTGTACTAGACATCAATTTCTTGCAAACATATGAATGAGTTGAACCCGGATCAATCAAAGCAATGACATTAATATCATATAGAGAAATATACCTGTAATCACATCGGGGAAGGATGCCTCTTCACGTGCACGAATACCATAAGTCTTTGCAGGGGCTCTAACATCTGGTCTCACAGCCGAATCTCTTGAGGTACCTCTGTTACTTGCTCCTACTCCCAGTTGCCTCGGTGATCTGCCTTTAGTAGGAGCATTTCTGGATCTAGCACTCTGTGTTATCTCTCGATTAGCCACCTCTGGACATTCTCATACAAAATGATCTAGAGCACCGCATTTATAACAAACATTTTCGCCTATCCGACAAGGACCATAATGAAGTCTACCACACTGTGAGCACCCTGATCTACCCTGTCCAACATTACCTACACTCGCAGTCGAGGTGTTCTGAGCCTTCGAATCCTTAAATCTGCTGCCTCTATTCTGACTAGAATACCCGGCTGAGAAATTCGATCTGGTAGAAAACTCCTTTGGCCTTTTGGATGTAGCCTGGAATGACCTACTCATCTGTCTCTTCTTTGTATCTTGTGTCTCTGTCTCAACTTTGCCTTTTGTTTTTAACAGCTCCTCTGCCTTGCAGGCTTTCTCAACTAAAATAACGAACTCTTTTATTTCTAGGACACCCATTGACAGTCAGATATTATCATTTAACCCATCCTCAAACCTTTTACACATAATAGCCTCTGTAAACACACATTCTCGAGCATATTTACTAAGCCTGACAAATTCGCGCTCATAATCGGTCACTGTCGTATTACCTTGTTTCAATTCCAGGAATTTCTTTCTCTTCTGGTCAATAAACCTCTGACTGATGTACTTTTTACGAAATTCCTCCTGAAAGAAATCCCAAGTGACCTTCTCCTTTGGTACAACTGATACAAGTGTCTTCCACCAGTAGTAGGCTGAGTCTCTAAGAAGTGATACTACACATTTCATACATTCCTCGGGTGTACAAGATAATTTATCAAAGACTCTGATAGTATTTTCTAACCAAAATTCTGCTCTTTCTGCATCATCATCTTTTGTTGCTCGGAACTCTTCTGCTCCTTGTTTCCTGATTCTATCAACTGGTGGCTTTTGTCTTATCACTGTACTTATGACTGGGGGAGCTTGAGCTACATGGGTAGCCTAAGAATCATGAGGGGGTGGAGGTCTAACTGCCGGATTCGTACGAACGAACTCGGCAAACAAATCATTCAAAGCTTGGAAGAGAGCTTATCGAGTCACTCCTCCCTGGTTAACTGTTACTGGCCTATTCTCAGATGGCGCTGCCCCTTCTGCGGGAGCAGGCGCATCACTTTCTACATCATCATCACCAGCTCACTCGGGATCCATTACTATAAAACAAAATATCTAAAAATCGTCAGGAGTCGTCACACTATCAAAATACAGGTATGGCATGTATAGCTAGACTTTTACTCACACTAACTGTTCCGAGAACCAACTAAACCTGCTCTGATACCAATAAATGCAACACCCTCATGCTCGAAACCGTCACCGGAGTCAAGCTTGAGGTGTTACTAAACTTATCTTACCTTTTAAACAACTCTAAACCACTTATTTTCATTTTCGGAATAAACTATTTTTCTGCGTCATGGTTGCTTAAAATTCATTTCTCGAGTTTCAAAACTTGAAATTAAGATCCGTAAATTTTTCCTGAAACTAGACTCATATATATATCTCCTAATTTTTTTTCTAGAATTTTTGAATGAGCCAATTAGTACAGTTTATTAGTTAAAGTTACCCCTGTTTCGGAATTCGACTGCACTGGCCTCTACTTACTATGAACCACTTTTCTCGCTGTAAAAAAATCATATGTCTATACCGTTTGGTTCTATTAAAAGTAGATTAAATAAGTATTCTAACCATATAAAGTAAACCACCTAATTATTTTTTAACATTTATGGTGAATTTCTAAAGTTGGAATAGGGGATCCAGAAATCTCTCTAGCCCTATTTCACCAAAACTCAAATACCCTATAAAATACAAAACTTTTACCTGTTTTGCTTATTCCATATGAAAATAGACACAATGAGATTTAATTTCATATATTATTCACCATCAACTCATGTCTCTACAATTCCTTGTGATTTTTTAAAATCCTATTATTTATGATACTTGAATCTGTTTTTAAGTTATTTTCACATTTTTCTTAGTTTTCATGTAATAGTTACTACTTAATCATACATACTATTAAACATGTATATCATCAGCCACTGTATTAGCTAATCACTAGCAAGTATTTACACATCATTCATTGATCATATCATATCAAAAGAAATCAAGTTCCTATACATCATACACAAAACAAAACGTCTAACTATACCAATGTGATTTCTTCGATAGTGTGATCGGGTCTCCGACGTTTCCTTCGATCCCCGAGTGGCTTGATAAAAACTATAAGAAAAAGATAATAAAGAGAGTAAGCACTAGGCTTAGTAACCTTACAAGAAAATTAATTACAACATTCAACATAATGAATAATTATACATAATGTCACCTAGCCTCATAAACTTTCTTTACTTCTCATTTTCTACCTTCTTCTTTACTCACTTACCTTCTTTCTTACCTGACCTTTCACTATTCATAAATATAATCTACCTTCCATTTTGCTGATAATTCACTGTAATTTAACGTGTACAATGACCCGTTGAACCACTTGGAATACTAAGGATACTAGGGTCTTTCCTATCTATTAATATCCTGCCAATGCCATGTCTTCAACATGGACTTACATGAATTATTCCTGTCTCCAATGCCATATATATATCTAATATGGGCTTACATGGCTCATTCCTGTCTCCAAAGCCATATATATCTGATATGGACTTACATGGCTCATTTCTGTCCTGTCCTGTCCTGTCAACCCTAGTATCCTAACATTCCTAAGGTTCAAACGGGGCTTCCTAATGCTTTTTCTCTGTCACTTCGCCTTTAATTCGACTTTAAATATTCTCAAAAAAATAAGTATATAAATGCTGGAAATTGAAAATAATAATGTAAAATAAAAGAATATTGCATTTATTTACTGTAAACTTACCTCGATACAAAATGTGACAAAACTTTACAATTTACTCCTTTACTTTTTCTTTTCCCCGATCTACTCCCGAATTTCGCTCTTCTTGATTATGGAGCTTGAAAGCTTGAAACAAACCCTAGCTATGGAGAACCCATGAAATTTCGTGCTAACGAAGAAGATGATGAATTTTGTGTTATTTTTCCCTTTTTATTTCATTTAATATCCAAATGACCAAAATTCCCTTCCTTATTAAACTTTCAAAAATTCCATCCATGTCCTATTTTGTCCATGAACTTAGAAATTGGTCAAATTGTTATTTAAACCCTCCTAATTAATATTCCAAAGCAATTTCATACTAAAAACTTCTAGAATGCAAGTTTTGAAAATTATTCGATTTAGTCCCTAATCTCAACTTAAGCACTTTATGCATAGAATTTCATCACGAAATTTTCACACAATCATGCAATCATATCGTGAACCTCAAAATAATAAAAAAATAAATTTTTCTACCTCGGATTTGTGGTTTCACAACCATTGTTCCGTTTAGGCCCTATTTCGGGATGTCGAAGTCTCAATGGATTATTCATTTACTCTCAAGTCATAAGAGCGATCATCTCAAGTATGCACTCTCGTGAACCTCACATCATACGGCGGGATTACCAGTCCAGTCTACATCCCCTACAATG